>NC_143577.1:91259001-91417778 GCF_048544385.1 Mastigoproctus giganteus
AAATCAGATCTGTGTTACACGAACGGTTTTTTTTTTTTTTTTTTTTTTTTATTGTTTTTAGGTCCTAAATCCATCCCTGGTGTGGGTCCCACATGTTATGAGACACTCTGAATATTAAAATACATTTTATCATTTATTGGTTGGCTGGATCTTTAATGTTACTATTAACATGGTAAATACTGTAGATTTTGGTAATGATATGCAGGAGTACATATTTAATTGTTAGGATAATACTGAGGCAATTTTTTTCTATTTGTGGTTTCATATGATTAACTGAAATTGCATTGTAATGTTGAGAGACTTAAATGAATTAAATAAATTGAAAATATAGAAGGTTGGAAAGTTAAACGAAGAAGAAGAAGAAGTGTTATTTTATTAATGATGCTTCCCTTCATATGTATTTATGTGAATAGCTTTGTTATATAATAAATATCTTGTTATTCTAAAATTCTGTCGGCCTCAGTATCATTAGTAGAGGTACATGATGCAAGAAAGCAAGCTTATTTCTCTTTAGCCAAACTTTCCCATTTGGCTAAAGGCAAATTTCCGCACATCTATTCTACAATTGTCTTTCCTCAATTTGAGTTTATGCCGCCACAGGTTCGTAATCTGAGCAAGAGAAAGAATCCCATCAGCACTGAGTTTGCTCAAACCATTCAAGGCCTTATACACCTCAATCAGGTCACTTCGCAGTGCCTAGTCTCCAGACGCGGTAATTTGCAGAACTTAAGCCTTTCTTTGTAAGAGGACCCCTTCGTTCCCCTCACCAATCTTGTAGCTCTTCTTTGTACTCCTGGCATCTAATGTGAGATATACAGAATTTCTCCGAAAATGAATATTTGTAGAGAAAACCCTCAGCTCTTTGGATCTGCGATCACAGTGAGAATTTTAGCAGCCAAGTTGAATTTGCGTGCCTTAGTGCTTTAAGGAGAATTGGTGTCTCAAAGATAGACAACAGTTATCAGCGAACAATTCTTAGGTAACGGGTGTATAGAGACAGCGTTACTAAAAGTAGGGTAAAGGGTGATAGAATAAAATAAATGATAAAAAGGCATTAAAATAATAATATGGAGATGCACATATGTTATTAAAAATAGTAATACACAGGTGTAATAAACCTTTGTTTAGAGCATGCCCACATTATTTTTATTAGTATCAGTTAATTTCTAGTTACTAAATACTGTTCGTATTTTAACTTCCAATTATATTTCATGCATTTTAATGTGCCGTTAAAGTACTTCATTTTATTTGTCGTGAAGCAAAAAATGCATTTTATAAGTTCAACTAACTGCACGCAAATATCCTGCGCTTTGTAAGTGGACCCTGATGTCGTGTCCATCGGCCCATCCATTAGCAACAACAGAACTTATTCTAAGTGTAGTGGCCTCAATTTTCTTCCACCATGATGCAGCAACTACTCATTTTGGGGTGGAAAATGTGAACATAGCTGAACAAACAATTACCAACACGTCTGCGTTGGCCACGGAGACTTTGCCTCATGATTTCCACATTCATCTATTCTAAATGACACTGATTTTTTTTTTTTTTTTTTTTTTCCCCTCTGCAGAATAAGAAACATTTTGTGTACAGCAGAGAGGTTACAAACCGGGGATGTCATTTTAACCACCTTCACGCAGCTTTTCTCATTTGCCTGCCAGTCTCCCGAATAATCTGTTCCTCTTGGAACGCCCCGAAGCATCTGTCCGGGCTGACAGCGGTCCTTTTGAATATGTTCCATGAATGGCATCGCACTTCAAACGGGAATTTTTGTAATTGTAACGGATTACGGCTATTTATGCACTTTACTGATGTTCTGAACAACGTTTATTGTTCTGGGTCGTATACAACTCTATATCACCGCTTTAAATCTAAAAGACTTTATTTTTTTGTATTTTCCAGAAGAACGTCCTTCATATACACTGGCCTCCAGTTTAAAATCATCTTGAAGCGTAATATCGTTGGCGTAAGGACACTTTACATCATACAATATTTATAAATTACCATAAAAATTTTTCCAGTAAAATATTTTCATAATTTCTTTCCTCATTAATTAAAAAAAAAAAAAATCTAGAAATTTTCTGGTAAATGAATGTACCGTAAGAGGGACATCTTACGTCCATTGTAGCTCGATAGCTGCCATTCTTGGTCACTGATCGTGAATTTATTGGTAAGAATGTCGTTAGCAGTATCCTCTATTCATATAATTAAGAAGCAATATATTTTACTTATGAGATATTACCAGAGGCGCATCCAGAAGTTGTGTATGAGGATGGGAGCACGTGCCTTCCACTGTTGCCTTTCACAATCGTTAACACAGAATAAAAATTCAAAACATCGTTTTGGACTTTATTCCCTCAATTTCCCCTCTGGCTGTGCGCTAATATATTTCAAGTTAAATCTAACCAGTCATTAGGCACTATAAAGATTTGGTCCTTTGACGTTACCATCAACTCACATATAGCTTATCGATTTTTTTAAGTAACCTAACCGTATGTTAACATAATTCTTTCCTTATCCTCTTTCTGGTTTTCTGACTTCCACCTCTTGATTTCGAGGTTTTCCGGTAATAGGTATTACACTTAACAAACTGAGAGAATCCATGACTAACAAAATATGATAAACAAATTCGTTCTTATTCGCGAATTTGTTATCGTACAAGAACGTATTATTGAACAGTACTCCTAAGAAAAGTTACTGAGTGCCAGTAACCTGAATTTAATTCCATATGATTAAATTAAGAAATCTCTACAATCTGTAGAAATTTGAATGTAGCTTTTAGAAAAGAAACATTTTGTATTAATAAATGTCTTTAAGTCGGAGTACCCAAATTATTCGGTGTTATAAAGTTGTTTATTCAAAGTTTAAAGTGTTGTTGAAGGAATAATGACATAAAGTGATTTGTGCGTGTTCCGCTATTAGTCTGTTCTATTTACACACGAACGAATGCGGAATTATTTGTCTCATCTTAAAACAGAGAAGTTCAATGCAAAGATTCCTGTTTTGTTCTGAAATTAAATATCTGGAATTCCATTAATAGTTTTAAGAAGCGGCTGAACCAAGCAATCGGTGTAAGTCATCCATCTAATGGCAGTCTTGAAGTGTACGACAGTCCTCGGATCGCTTAAATTCCAAATAATCACAATTTCGATTAATAGTCCTGCTGGTCGAAAGAATCTCCAAACTAGCTCTTTATTTTTGGAGCCGAGCTCTTTCCATAACTCGAAATTCCCCGCGCGCTAATTAGGGACGCGGTAAATCACTCCGCTGTTTGTTGCGCCTCGCTGTTTATTTGGCCTTAGGAGGTGTCTAATTTCTCAGTTCTGGAGTATGTGGCATTTCGGGGGGTGAGAATGCAGCGCACGAGTTGGTGCCTTTAGAATCTCCTTAAAACAGTGTCACAGCTGTGTGTCCAATTTGTGGGACAACTCCATAAATTTCGGAGGCTCGTCAACGTGAGCTGTCGCAGTACGTACATTTGTTTGAGGCAAAGCACACCACGACGGCATCCGTCACTCAAACAGTCAGCACATGGTGCTGGATGGGCACGCGGTTGGTCGGACAGACCGTACGAGCCCAGAAAACCACCAGGTCGACAACTAGGACCTAATGAAATATGCATGGTCGGCGAACGCTGTGTGCCGGCATGTCATAAGTTATGCACTGGAGGAGAGTTAATGGCTGCAACAAGCCACGGCACATTTGCTACCTTCCATTAAAGATGTCAGGAAGAAGACGGAACATACGGCGTTGACAGAAATACGACCACCTCACCGCTTCCTTTATAAAGGCCTGCCTGCTGTAAATCTTTTAGCTGTTGCTTAGATGGAGACAGGCAGTTGTATTCTTTGTCACGATTTGTGGATGAGTTCGCCTGGAGACAACCGAGATTGGTGTCCTCTCCCTCCCCCTCCCTTCTCGCAGGTCGTACGCGGACAACGAAGTAATGTATGGTCCCGTTGCCAAGCCGCAGTTGTGCTGAGCTAGGAACGAAAAAAGAAAAAACATCCATGTAAAGCACCGGTATAAATCACACCGACAGTGCGGGACGTTCACATGGCTCGTGCATTACACCTTCCCTGGCAAACGTCACCTGGTGCCTTTTTCTCTCTCTCTTTTTTTTTTTTTTTTTTTCGGCTTACAGTAAACGCTGAGAAATATACTCCTTAGCTTCTATGGTAGGCCCTTTTATATCGCAGGGCTAAGAAAACGCGACTCTGAGGTTGTTTTAGTTAGGAGGTTATATTTAGCACTTAGATATGAGGAAGATGTCTGGAATCTGGGTAAAGGGTAGGCCATAGGAACACCACATGCCGCCTGTAAAGCAGCGGTTACTTCCTTCTTTCATTCATTCATTCATTCACGAGCTTTTACATGCATTAAAACCCTAAATCTAAGGAACTTCCGCAGGGGTGTCAAAATAAACAGATTACTGAGTTGACTGAACGATCAGCATTGGCTCCAGAAGCCTATTCGCACGAATAGTAAGAAGAGCACCGAGCATGTGACTAAAGAATCAAATTAGCAATAATCAGGTAAAAAGAAAAAAAAAAAAAAAAAAAACTGATAACAATAATCGAATAATCAAATAACAATAATAATTATGCGCACAATACTTTGCTGTTTTGATTCCAACCTAAATAATTTTGATAACAATTATTTTGGTTTAAATTAAACCTAAAAATTCAAAAATAACATTTCCAGTAGAAATACAGAGAATTTTTATGGAAATAATTTACTTAAGAAAAAATTATATAAAAGATGTTTCAATGTGTATTTTTTTCTTCAAATAACAGTGATATTTGTCTTTTTTAAAAATAAAAAATTAAATCACCAGGACCACCAAATGTCGAATATCAGTCCATTTCCACTGGTAAATCATATTGTAAATGAATCTGATTGCATACCGATTCCACTCCATTTGTTATTTTTTATTTAAAAGAATATAGAAAGCGATCCTACACCATTTAAATTCCTGTGCTGATAATTCCGTTGTTCTTTTCTTTGTCGACCCAAGAAGAAATTTTATTTTAAAATACGATGTAGTTCTAATTTTTGTACGTAATCATAATATACGAGTATGATTCATAATACAATCCTTACTTTTGAGATTTACTTACACTTTATAAAATTAATGCGAAATGCAACGTTTGATTTCAGTCACCTAATGAAGCGGTCCAGGTTCACGATTGTAATGTCTAGAAAAATTTCCATCTTCATTCATTTGTTGCATTTTAAGCATTCCATATAATTTATTTTCTAAAATCACTGTCAAATATTTTTGCACGGAGTGGTGAGAATCATCTTCCACCTATTTTTCATAATATAGCCCATTGCCACAGCTGGTTCGAGCCTGAGTAGTCGACGCCAGTATAATAGAAATTCACAGCACTTTTGAGCGGTGCACCTAGCAAATAATTCGAGATGACCAAGAATCCTACTGGTATGAAGATGTAATCAGAGGATTTGGCTGCAGCAGGAAGACAGGATTTTAGAGACATTCTACTCGCAAGTGTGTCGAATGAAGGTCTGACGTAACCGAGTGGTGAAGAGCGAGAGTGCAGTAGCACACGCTCTTTGCGTGGACCGGGGTTCAAGCCAGTGATTACTAAATACGATTAACATCTGTATTGATTGATTTATTGTAAATTCCACTGCCCTGGTGGTCGTGTCGGAGTATAAACAAGAAATGCAGTCAAGTAGCGTCCTTGATTATTACCATTCACAAATGTCCATGACCATCCTATTCACGTTTCTTTTCCGCTTCTAGGCTCCCCCTCCAAATATCCATACTCAGGTTACCGAAGTTATCGTTAACTTAAAATGCAAATGAAAAACAGGTTAGACATCTAACATATCGTTTGTAATCTTGCTATATCCAAACAGTTACTTTCCAGATGGGAAGATTTCAACAAACACTTAATTCGCAATTCGAGGAACTGTAGGTTTTGCAAACAGTTAATTCTTCTTTCTTTAATTACACATGTGAGAAGAATGAAGATGGAAATGCGAGAGTTGACATAAACAAATGGAAAAATTCATAAAATTAAATTTAAGTTATAGTTGTGTGGGCAATTTTAATTAAGAAAACGCTGCCATATGGGAAACAAGTAAAGAGGAAACGGAATTCGTACCATTTGGTTAATAATGGCTTGTGTTTTAAAGTTATATTCAGATATGAATTTAATTTTTGTAAGAAATGGCCGAAATAGTTAAAAGTAAACAGGATGCATTGACTCAAAATCATCTGAAGGCAGAAAAATTCACGATAAGCTAGTGCAGTTTTGCGCATCACTTTTAAGCCAACGGCCAAAGAAACCTGGAGGTAACTCCTGCAGGAAAATATACTGCCCCACAGATATGAACAATTTAATAATAGTTTACAAGAGAATACCTAGTACTGTAATACCAAATATATCACTGGAAGACACTCTTCCAGGAAACCTCTACCTGGAAAGAGTAATCCCATGTATGTGTGATTTGCAGTTTTTGCGAGTCCCTTTCAAGGGCCACATTCTAAAACCATGGGACAGGTAGTCAATTCTGGGAGCGTCTGGCAACCCTATGACTGCCAGTAATCAGTACAAACTGTTATCACTAAATCGAAATCGAATATTGATACCAATCGTGAGCAAGTCAGTCTATTGAAAGACTAAGGCCAGCAACATAATGGATCGCCAACGAAGAAACAGAAGCTCCCTTATACGTCCTTTACGAGATTAAGAGTTGAAAATATTTTCTTTGGTGTTAAAAATAGTTTCCAATGAATACCCAGAATACAGATTCCGACTGGAAATGACTGTTTAAATACAGCACAATATTTATAAGAGTTTTAAAATTTGTGATGTATTTTGAAAGAATGCACAGATTCTGTTCATTGAATTTCACAGTAAAAATTATCCTGCAGGTTTATATAAAGGAAATATTTTATTATATATGAAGTATATAATTTGGATTTATTAATTTAATGAATAAATAAAATCTGGTTATATTCCGCGAGGACTGCACAGATCCACGGTCAGCTCAAACTCATGTTCCACTGTATCCTTGCATTTGACTACTCCGCGTACCTCTCTTTGCTTATTGAGAGAATAATCTGAGAAATAAAAATAACGAGGGGTGATAAAAGAAAGACGGACTGAAATAAATTCAAATACTGTAATTACGTTTTTATTTGTTTGAGTGTACAATAGAAGCAAAGCTGGATTCACTGCGGAGCAGTATCTCCAGCTCCAAGTCGCCTCTGACGAACCCAATTACTGTTGATACAGGACACCGTGACCATCTTTTTAGTAATTCCAAAAATCTGAACCACTGCCAAGACTACCTAATCTAGCCTAATATAGGAGTTGGATTCAAGTATCCATAACAGAATCAAATATGACTGATAACAGTGAGAAAATTATAATGTTTAAAGCTGCTAATTAGAGAGAAAACAGACTGAAACTACGGATATACTTAGTAAAAGTGACTGCATAACCTTGGTTTAATTCCTTCGTCTCACTGTTGCTGTTTTGGATTATTCAAGATAACATTGCATTAGATATATTTTCTAATACATGTTCATAAATTACACATGGATGTCAAAATTTTGTATTCAACCTTTCAAGGTGAACGTTCCATAGACTTTGTAACCTTTTCGTCATGGGATCCGTTTCACACCTTAGAATGTAACCCACACCCTTCTAGCCAATTGCTGTCCCAGGGGTGTCTCCTCAATAGAGAAATAAATCTATAATAATAATATTTTTCTGCATGCTCGATTAGGGGTGAGGGGAGGGTGAATCCCAAAAAAACCTAAACTTCTAAGACTTTTCCACATGACTGAGTGACAAAGTAAAATATCTGTTAAAACCTACCACGGTGAGTTCTCAAACTAATAAAATAATCCATTTGGCCATTTTCAGCAAAGTTTTTGATAGGACTGTTCTGAAATACTAACCCCTCATTAAGAATGATTTAGCGTAGCACACGCTCTTTGAGTAGACCGGGGTTCAAGTCCCTGACTGCTAAATACGGTAGATCTGCCAACCCACACTGGACCAGCGTGGCAGATTATGGTCCATTTCCCTCAGCATGAATTGTTGAGGAGGCTTCCATCCTGCAGTGGGTTGATAATGGCTGCAGTTTACCTTCTTTTTTTTTTTTTTTTTCCTAGCGTTTTTCGAATAAATAAATAACTTTCCTGTTTATACCTCGGGACCAGCACATAAGGTCAGCGGAGTTCACAAAGACAGAGAGATTACGAAAACTTTATACAATATTTAGTAGTCGCGGGGCTTGAACGACGGTCACTCAAAGCGAGTCCACTTTTGTTCCCTCGCTCTTGACAACTCGGCTCTATGATATAGCAATAATCTCACTGCAGAGGTCCAGACAGACATTGAAGCCAGCCCAATGCGGTTGCCTTTGAAATATGCGTATATTAAACCTGAAATTGGAACAGGTCCAGATAAGTCAAGATGGCAAATTGTATATGCAGTATATTTATCAGTCGTATAGGAACGAATACTCCTGTATTTCAGCTTTATAAACTGATAAATGATCCCGATTTAACAGCATTCGCTGTTATTGAAGTGCCAATAAAATATCCGACATATGTAATGTCTTAGACTCATTAAAAAAAAAAAAAAAAAAAAAACATAGAACAAATTGCTCCACATTACTAAGTACAATTCTGGTCTTCAATTTCTTCGTAAAATTACTCTTATATATTATTCCAAATTGCATAAGAAACAAACGAATTTCTTAGATTAGTGGAAAATACTTCAGTAGCAATGGTCTTCAAAAGAAAATTATATTATTACTCGGGTGCGACTGGACAGTTTTGTATTAAAATTAAGATCTTAGTAATTTTTAATTATTTAAATCCGACTGATATAATGGGCGTAGTGATAGAAGAAAAGACCAAATGTTAACCCTCTATGCTACTTGTAACTGATGTAGACTTACATGAGCCCTAATACATAGGATTTATTTAGAGGTCAAACTTCCGCTATCTCGAAACCTTTAATATGACCATAAGAAAGAAAGAGGGGTTCCAGTGGAATTTTTTCCGAAACTTTATAGCCTTCATTATTATTTATATGCTACTTACAGTTTTAAATCGATTATTACATACAACGTTAACGCATTTTAATAGATTTTGCTTTTATTAGAAAACTTAGTTTATATTAATGTAGAATTTGTTCTTGCAGCTTTGCAATGATTCGGATAAATGATATTGATTTAACAATACTCGATGTCGGTGATAATTTAACAATATCTATGATCAGCAAGATCGAGAGCACAAAGTGTTGGGTTTTAGACGCATCAGCAACTTAGACCATGTCGCGCCATATATATTATGTCTGTAAATTGCCTGTGGTCTATGGTGGATTTCCCTGTTTGCTGAAAAAATTTCCTGGTTCCTGGGAGAAAAACCATACTACCCTCGCTGGAGACCGACTAACTCGGCCATTGTGTAAAAAAGACTCAAAACCTTTTTCACATGATGTAGTTGTAGGGTTTTCACATCGTGTAGGGTTGCTCTTCTTTAGATTTAGGAAATATCGAGTGAACAGAAGGAAGTAATCTTTAGATCTAGGTTGTTTTTATTTTTTTGTTAGTTGTTGACGCATCGGCTTCTGTGGCCATAATGCACCTCCCAAAGTTTTTGTATTTTACTCTGATCCAAGCCCGAGGAGGGATTCGAACCCGCGACCTTCGGGTTGCCAGGCAGGCACTTTACCCACCTGGCTAGTCCGGTCGGTATCTAGGTTGTAAGGCCTTGATCTCTGTGCTCGGGGTTAGCAAAATTTCGAAAATAACAAGGGGAGATAACGAGGAAATAAAGCCTTCCTTACGTTTGTAATGCAGTTAAATAAGATTTAATTAAGAGTTATTCGTCGGCATTTAAGAGTGGCAAAATTATAATTTAGATTTCTAATAATGACCACTCTTAAAACACGTGAATATTAACGAACCCTACCTCGGCAAGGTTCCCGAAACGTTATCTAATTAATGTATGGCGATTTAGTTAATAGCTAAATAAATTATCTTAATATTTACGTGGTATAAGATTGGTTTTTGATTACTGTGGTATTATTAGTCCCTACAACAGGCATACTTTCTCATAACTTTAGCGAATTAAAATCAAATTCGCTTTCGAAATCGTATTGCCTTTCACCTTCTAAACTAAGAAGTACTTGGCCATCGTTTCAGAATCATTCTTCTTTGCTCCAGATGACAACCTCATAGGTCTCCTACAATATTAAATTTTGTTACTGATTCCCCATCTATTATCTAACAAATATCATTCACCATACCCTGCTTGAATGATCGTCACAAAACTTATTTCTTACTGCCTGTCCTGGCGCGCGCACACACACACACACCTTAAACCAATGTTTGGGGCAAGCTCGCTCTGTAGGAGAGAAGTATGTAAATAAATAAATAAACACTGTGTCCGGATGAATTCACAAATATAATTTATTCGTGAACAGAAGATGTGGTTCTCACCCGGTGTGCCTTTAGCAGTTATGTAAATTATTCCACAAGGTTTCATATGATATTGTTACGTTGCCCTCCAGACCAGCAACTGTGGTTGGCCACGTTTGAGAGTCAGGAGAAGTTTCTCCATGCAGCGCACCACATTCTAAATAATCATAAAGGAATCAACCTGTTTATACGATTATTAAATAAGATAATTATATCAGAATAGGGTAGCAGCAAAGGCTGTAAGTTATCAAAGGATAGAGTTGTATGATGGCTATGAACAGAAGTGAGCGCATCAGGGAAAGTTCTGTTGCTAATATATGGATTCAATCAGTGTTTTATTCTGTGGAATTAGAAACGTTAAGTGAAGATTTAGGGAACTGTAAGATATATTTCGATTTTTAATCAATTCTATATCCTACAATTTCCCAAATTTATCTACAAGTTGGTCTACTTGTATTCAAGAAAATGATTTATAGATCTCTACTCTCCACTTCAGTGAACCTGAAGGTTCACCGAAGTGGAGAGTAGCTGCTTGTAGAAATCTCATGAAAGGGAATCATTATGCATAGGTGGGAATAGAAGAAAGTTCAGATTATGATCGCTGGCCACTGGTCACATAAGAATATTTACACTTACATTATTAAAGAATATATATTCAGAATTTTGGGTAGTCAATTTAGCTTCGGATCCCTATATTTCACTTACGAACTACCCCCCTTCCTTTTTTGTTTCAACAGTATTATCTCATCACTATGGTAAGAAGAAGTGTACGGCATCCTTGGTTATATTCCTTTCTTTGTGAATAGAAGATACGACATAATGACTAATTTTGAGCTGACTATCAAAACCTATTCTGTAACCATCTCTGGTGACATTTAGATTACGTATTAGTGTCGCTTAATTAGAAAGATTGACAGCAAATATGACAGGTTATCTGTATAAATTGCATTATGATATTTTTCTTTCATTATTTCGTTTCTTTGTATACATTTCCTTACTGTTTTCCATTTTCCTCCTCCTTCAATCAATGTCTTTTCTGAAGAAGAACCCGTTTAAAAGGAAATTGTTAAGTAAATAAGTGTTTAGTATGCGTCAAATGTCATTAGGTTTGTACAAACAGGTTGCTGTTTTCGTGTTTAATACAAGACCCTGGGAAACGCAATGCAAATCTGCACAAACTACTTTAAATATCAGTCAGCAATATCAATTGCAAACTGCATCTTCGTAGTTTTTTTTTTTTTTTTTACGAGTCAGAAAAACACGCCAGTTATTTAAATTATTTTTAAATATTGAATTACTTTACTAAACTCTTCACGAAATTTGTAAATTGTTATAACTGCAAAATGTTCCAGGAATCAATTCCTATTTTGATAATTGTTGCAATGAGACATTGAACATAAACATACGAACCAACCTAACGCAGAAAGATCTGCAAGAAAATAATTCCGGCTGGTCAATGTGATCTTCTGACGTTCACTTTGCGACCCGCATTAATTAAGAGTTTTTGCTGAAAGTAGTTGAAGTTAGTGATTGCTAGTACCGTCGACGGATTAAGATCAAGAGAAAGGGGGATAAGCAGGTCAGCTTCTCCAGGAATTGTGGAGATAGCCAGAATTGGACTCCAGACCTCCTACAAGGAAGGCCATTCTGGCCCACTGGGGCATTTTTCCCAGGGGCCCTTGCTGGCTTTCGCCCCCTCTCCCCGATTAATAGTTGGTAATGCGGAAGATACTTGGTTAGCATGAAAGAGGGCTGCTAAGGGGGTGTTTATTTTTCCACCAAAAAAGTCAAGTATTTGAGACGTCTGTATATAATTGCTGTAAATTGAATATATTATATTTGTCGGTTTGCATAATTAAAAAAAACAAAAACTTGCTGCTATCAATAATGGGAGTAAAAACCAAGTACTTTTTCACATGGAATGGAACTGCAGTTATCCTAACCACTGTGTTACTAGAGAGGGCGTTAAGTTGAAGACCAAATATAAAGAAATGATTATGATTTTTTTTCAGGGGAGGGTCTATTGAAGCTCATGTTTTTTCTAGAGGAATGGCTTGGTTGAGGATCAGAAAGTCAGAATAAATTTATTTACACAGAAACTAAGAGAAAAGAAAATTAAAAAAAAAAAAAAAAAAAAAGCTCAGAGAATCTTTTTTATTTTCTTTTTTTTGTGGGCTGTCGAAGCTATAATGTTGTTGAAGTGGTGTGGATTGGCTGAGGGTTGATGAGAAGCATGAAGAAGCTAATTAACATAAAAACCAGAGGAAAGAAAAGATAATGAAATTTGGGGGAGGGAGGTTTTGTAGCCTACTCTATTTTAGCGGTTTGGATTGGCAACTAATTTACTGACAGTTTTCTTTTTTTTAAAGCTGTTGAGCATATGCTGCTGCAGCGGCAAGGATTTGTCTAACTTTCAACCAAACCACGCAAAAAAAAAAAAAAAAAAAAATATCATTTTCCTTTTTTCTGTACTTAAGTTATAAGTAAAAATCTCATATCTTTTTACGGAGGGTTGATTTAACCTTTTGATAACGATTTTGACAGTCCTTAAAACTACGAAATTCCGTGCCGCCGCCACCGGTTGTGTTCTATTTGTTTTCCCTGCTCATGGACTATCGCACGGACTTGACTTCAATTTCTATTGAAGTAAAGTCAGCTGCAAAACTGCCAAGTCGATCTTGTCCCATTCCTGCTGGCAGACTTTCCACAAACCTTCAACAGTTCTGGAGCGGCGGTTTCCGAGAGCTCTTTTCAAAAATCCGAATGCGTAAAAATTCATGGGTCTTATGATTTAACAGGTATATCTTCAAACGGGATCAAACGAATACCTGTCAACGCTTCCATGGTGCACCCAGACCTTTTCAGCGTCAAAACCGTGCAATGTGGGTATTTCACGTTCAAACAACGGCTGCAGAACTTCAGTCTGGTAATACACTGAGTTGACTTTCACTTTTTTAGCGACTTTACCAACTCAAATTCGCCGTTATAACAAAAACCGGCTACAACTATAAAACCTCGGCTAAAACTTTCCTTGCATTGATGCTCCCATGTTGGAAAGGCCTTGTCACCCTGTGGACGGTAATAAATTGCTCGAATTTTGTTGCAATAGGAGAGGTACACCCACGCTTCGTCCAATGTTGCTACGAATTTCCACCTTTCAGCTGCGAGATATTTTTTGTAGTTAGTAGTGTACGAGGATTTTGTGCTTCTTCTCCAGTTGCAAATTTTCGTTGATTATGCGACAAATGGTTGACTGGGAGGTTCCCACTCGCGATTGAGCGTCGAGAGATTAACAGTTCTGCTAAAAAGGTATGGGGTTTTTACCTATAACTTAAAGATTACAATAATAATAGGACATATTGAGCTCCATAGCTCTTTTTGATTAGTATTTTTTTCTATACGAATTAGTTTCATCTTTTTTCCTAACCCCCAGCTAATCCATATACTTCTGGAACAGCATAGGAGTCGACAGCCTTATAAAAGAGAGAGGTCTTCATTTATTTTTCCTTCTTCTAGTTTCTGCGTCAACATGTTTCTTCTGTAATCCCTGCCCTCTACCAACTCATGCACATGCGTCAACAAAGTAAACATGTTTAAAAAAAAATAAAGTTGTTACAAACTAGGTTAAGTTCAAGATCCTACGCACTCACCAGCCAGCCGATCTGAGTAGTAGCATCGGATTAAATACTTTTACACAAAATAAATAAATATTCTTTTCTTTTTTCGTTTATGTTCTGTATATCTGAATTCCTTCTTCCTATGTGACCATAGGTTCTTTAGGTTTCCCAAACCTTTATTGACATTTCTTAATCTATGTGATACACCTAATTGCCGAAGTCACCATATTATCGCATAAACCAAAATGCCACATACGCCGAACTGTCATGCTAAGAATATTCAAAACTCCAACTGACTTGATCCCGTTCCGTACAGTTTAACTTAAGAACAAAAGTTGCTCGGACTCTGCATGCGCAGGGTCCGTCTTTGAATTATTCTTCTGTGGATCGTATTCGAAATACCACGGTTACTCATGGTATTTCGAATACGATATCCCAAACAAAAAGGCTAAGGATAGGATGACAATTACAATATGCCGTCCACAAGACACGTTTTTTTTTTTTTCAAAAATCAGAAAAATCCTTATTGAGCGATCCCAAGGAATTTGTTCTATTGGATAACCCAGTCAATAAGGAGTACTATGTGCACCTTTCGGGTCTTTCAAAGAATTCATAGCGAAACCTCCGTTTCGAGAAAAATGAAGCTGGTTCCTGCTGTATGGACTTGTTGTGTAGGGCGACCCCTAAACGTTAGTTCAAATCCGCCTTGTTACTACAAAAATATACATATGTGATGATATACAAAACTCTGTAAATTGGCCAGATACGAGGTAGTGCTATGTTCGAGTAGTGTATTGTTTATGGTCACTTTGCTACTGGGAAACAGCGAGCACCAGAAAGGCTGCTTCCCAGTACCCGTCCACGCCACAAGAAGGCAGACCACAACTATGCGCGTTTAACTGCCCTTTGTGGACAAAATTCCGCACCCATTGACAGAAAGGTAAGTCCTATGTGTGCCAGCAATGGTCCTTGAGGTTGTTACAGACATTCTCTCAGATATGCCACAAGCTGTACTTGCTACCTGGGAGTCTAAAACGGTGATGGCACTGATATTCGGGTGACAATCAGGTCAAGTGGACCCAATTTCAGAGAAGTCCGGACGGTCTGTGACAGTCAAATCCTCTGTTTGCACCTTCATGATGGTGGGACTGTTAGTAATCCTGGGTATAACCTCCATGCGCAAGTACATGGTGGGTGACCACCCAGGTGTGAACCAACGTAAGCAGGGGTCGAGGTGTGCCGCCCACACCACGTAGAGGAATGCCGCTCCTTTTTGTTACCGGGCAATACTAGGTGGTAGATGACTCTCACCAACTGGTGCAATACCACCACTTTGCTTATTGGAGGCCTGAAGTGGTGGAATCCATGTTTAGTCTACAGATCTAAGTTCCGGTCAACCCTTCCATCATGCAGTATGACTGAAGATTTTTGATGGACATCATGGCGACTGATGACTTTTGATGGACATCACCAATCTTCCTTACATTTCGAGGGTACAGCTCTAAAAAGGTGTTCGCAGGCCGGCCGCTAGTTAGTACACCGGACCGAACCTATTGGTTTGGTTCGGTCCGGTGTACTAACTCCTCTAGGAGGCTTCCGGATCAGCCAATGTATAATCTTGCTACCTCACTCTGCCAGATAGTGACCGGAGGGAGTCCGAGTAGTGTGTATTTGGGGGGCATTGTCGAGGCCACGTTATGGCAAAGATCTGGGTATATTCTTACCATGTGTACGCCATATCTAAAAATTTCATTACTTCATACAGCATGCCCCCCCCCCCCCACACTTTTTCTCACTATTGAATACATCATGAATAGTTAAACTAAGTTAGTCTGCGAAAAGATCTAAACCTCCAAACACTTCCTAGTTCATTTCACAAATATACGTGGTGTCAATTCTAACTTTTCATCTTCCTCATTTATTCATTCAACTGCCGTTTTCTGGAACAACCTTCCTTCATACATATTTCCTGAAAATTACAGTCTACAGAAGTTCAAGTCCAATTTTAACAAATATCTTATTTCGTCTTCCCAACCTCCAACCCAAGCACGGTACTAAGTACTGTAGGTTCTAATACCTCTCGTGTTTGGGGTTTTCATAAAAAATACTGTACCATTGAGGCCCAATCAATGGTACCAGCAAAAGATTCCGCCCCTGCACTAGAGTGAAAAAAAGCGAGAAAAATTAAAGTTAAAAACAATAAAATAGATAAAATATAATAAATTGAAATACAAATAGGATAGGAAAAGGTATTAAGTAAATTAATTTGTAAAAAAAAATAAAAATATAAAAAGAAATTAAAAAAATAATCTTGCATCCACAGGGAGAAACCACTGTGTGCCAACAATCCCATACCACAGGAATATCCTGGGTACTAACAGAAGTTTGCCTCTAGGAGATAAAAGAGGTCAATTTTTGCTCCTTGAAAGAAATAGAAAATAAAATCTCCGATCCATGGAAGTCCACATCATCAGGTAAGTGCAGTCAGTAAAGGCAAATCAGATAGTCCAGTCAGGTGCGCCCTATCGTAAATCAGTCGAATAAGCCAGATTGAAATCAGTTCTGGGAAAAGAGAAATACCTAGCAAGTATTCTATCCAGGTACGTCCTGTCAGGTAGATAGATCTATTTTTTATAATTATAATAATAGTGAATGTACGGAGAATTTGTAATTAATAGTTTCAGTAGAATCCAAGAGCGGAAATCAAATATCAGCGTCAGTTTCCTTCCACGGTTTGAAGTTTAATTTCCAAATCATTGCGAATTCTGCATATCTATGCTAAAATAGGCATCGATATGTTTCTACACTTACAAGAAGTTTGTGGAACAGTTAATATGCGCAAAGTATCGGTCGGAAACTTGAGAGATATAGATGTGGAAGGTTATAACAACGACAGGCCCTGTGCAGATAACGAAGGAGTTTTTAGCAAAGCGGAGGAGTGTATCTAACACAGAGGAGATTAAGAGAGACGGTTAGATACACTCCTGCAATACTTCTTGTTTCCCAAAATAAAACGCAAGCTACGCAAAGGACGACAATTTGAGACATTTAATTGTAGAGGACACTAAAATAAATTGGTGGCGATCAGTTCAAATGCGTTTAAGTGAGTATTTTCAACAGCTGCACGAGATATTTCACAAATATACAGCTGTTCAGGCGATTATTTTGTAAAATATACTTAAAAACTTTTAATTTATTTTTTTTATTTTTTAAATAACAACCGGTTTTCTTCAAATTAGTTGTTCTCAATTTTAAAAGATTGTCAAACCTTGTACTTGGCCTTTTTTTTGATTTTGATCAGTGGATTTCATATATATGCTCATTTGCCTCGCAGTTTACAATTCTTGAAGCAGTATTTTCAAATTCTGCTAAGAGTTGCAGTTTATCTTATTTTTATTCTAATAATTTATATTTATGTTTTTGGGGGTATTATTTAAAATTAAGGTAAAATTTATTACTTTGAAATATTAGAAACAATATAATAGTTCTCTGAGTGAAATGTATCCTAACCTGACTTTACGATTAGATAATGTCAATTAATTTCGAGAAGTATTTAAATATATACCCCTGAATTTCGTAATGTAATTTTTTAACCTATGATAACTGCCATCTAAATCCTAGAGAATGCGTTGCAGTTTTATTGACATGCAAAATGATGGATTGTTGAACATATGGAAAGAAGCTGCTTCGGTAAATAACCTTCCCAGTTCCTTATTGTCATTTGTCGAAGTGTCTGTACCTTATATACGACTCACTAGAAATCGATGATTTATACCCATGGAGGGAGTAAATTTGAATATCAATTTCTTTATTATTTCTCATATTAAGTCCTTAGATTTCCGAAGTCTGTATTCCTGTAAAAGAACAGCATACTGCAATGTTTATCACTCTGCACAGGTACACTATTATAATAACTAGCTATACTGCACACCACCAATGAGAATGTAGCGCTGTTTGATTGGCATATGAATAAACGACTCTTTCAGAAACTAACGCCTAGTCATGGAGGTCATCAACAAGAATGGAATTATGCTCAGGGCCTCCAGATTGTCAAGGATTCTAATACCGGAATCTACTATTATATGAACACGACACTGATTATGCGAACTTCAGCATAATCAGTGTCGTTTGGGAAGTGAAGGAAAGATCGTTTATCGTTTGGGAAGGGAAGATTGTAGACCAATACGTTTTATAGAAGCGAATCGGAAGGTACCAACTGAAATGGACTACACAATAAAGAACTGAGAAATTTGCGTAGCAGCTGGAACTTAAATTATAACCTGAGAGTAACAACTTGCATTCTAAAACATTAAATCAATACGTCAAAATATATATCTCTAAGACGTTTCATTATCATTATATTTATTTTCTTCCCTCTTTATAGTGACATTCTTTGTAAAATGAAGGTAGGATGGATAATAGAAACAAGTTAGATAGGCCTTCGGGTACTGTCACGCATGTTTTCTTTGAAAAGGCCTAATAGTATTAGTCAACACAGCGTATAGGGAAAATAAATCGGATTACGCTAAATTCCTTACTCCAAGCATTGTTATAAATCAACAGGGAGTATTCATTAATCCTATAATGATACTTTTATGAAAACTTAATGGGAAGGTAAAAGAAGTACCATAAATTCAAATGGTACGCTAGAATGAACACACACACGCCACAGGACAAAGACAGCAGGCGTGTCATTGCGTGTTGCTTAGCCATAAATAATTTGCAAATAGTCCCAAATGTTTTCCTCCTTAGAAGAAACAGTTGTTTGTAGATATTAAAACAGGTGGCCGGGGAAAACGTGACAAGGGTTTCAGAACTGAGAAACGTCGTACGAGGTGAAACTTCTATCAGAGAAGGTGGTGGTGCACGAAACAGATAATAATGTTTTCTCTTTTACTTAATTCTAATCTTGCAGCCGCATTCTCTCCTAAGTATTAATAACAAGGTTTCCAGGGAAATGCGTATCCAATTTTTGAAAGGTCTGCTCTTCTATTTATCTGTAAAAGGTACCTATAAAGAAAAGCGTTGAACTGACAGTTGAGTGCTTTATACCAAGCAGGTAGGAATGTTTATTGAGGGCCGCTAAGGGGTCGTAAATTTCGATGGCAGATGCTAAGTCACATTATTCATATCAGAACATTGGAGAAAGCGTACGTGGAGGATATGAAATAGAAGTAGGGGTGGGCATATTTAAGCAGAGAGCCATAAATTACCAAGCAGACATCCAGTAAATAATGACGACGAATATATAGAATCAAGCAGTGGGTTTGCGTTTTTAATGGTAAGAAGATAATTATAATTCTAATAATTGATCTTAATAATCGCGGCAATTGTTCATATGCATCCTATGCTCAAAGTCTGCTTTTCACCTTAACTATTTCAATTATTGGGGTTTGATGATGTGTGGGTATACAGGTGTATTACATTTACAGTACTTCCAGGCCGTTGACTGGTCAGATTGCCCGATATTATAATTATGCCAAGAAATTCTGTCTCACTGCTAGGACTGACTAACTCGCCCATCTTAGACAATTTGCAACTTCTTTTTGTCATTGACTAAATTCGAATCCGGCGCTTTACAAATCAGTGGCATATACAGGAAGTTTCTTTTCTGGATACGCCATTTTTCTATCAGAGTATTTAAAAAGCAGATTGTTGACTATATAACCCTATCCTCCCCCTCCTTTCCTCGATATCAGAAATCCTGGCATAGAGAAGCGTACGAGAGTAGGCTTGTACACGGACAGGTAATCAAAATTGGAAACTATTTTTGATTATAATAAGGGGCAGTAATGTGTGATAATAAATAACTCAGAAGATTTAAACACAGTAAACAATTTCAGTTAACCCAGTACAAATCGATGTTATTATACGAAATATCCTAACCTGAAAATAGAATACGATTGTTTCCATTTAACTTTTCATGTACTTTAAGTATATTATCAGAAGCTACACTGTGCACCGAGAGAGGTTGGTATCTGTTCTATAATCCGCTATAATTTGGCCTGACTTGTCGCCTTAATTTAATTTGGTTTCAAAAGTGTAATAGCTATTTCATTACGTGAAATAAACTTCTTTGGTTCGCAATGCATTTATACCGGGACTCCGTACAATACACACCTAGTAAAAATAATATCGGGTACTCATTATTATTTTACTGATGCTCATCCCTTAACTACTCCATTATTAATGGGAAAGTTCAAATAAACATACTGACTTCACTAGAAAAAGTAATGAACCTTTTGCTTAACATACCTTTTATATTCAGTAGTGGTGAAGCTGCACAAAGTACTCCAGTAGCTATGCAAATTGGGGAAGCTAGGTTGCAGGAAGAATCACATTCGCACAGACACCACAAGAAAACAAAATGAACAACGTGGAAAAATTATGCGCAGCGCCACCGTTTGGATTCGGAACTTTTCCAGCTAATGCGACAAATTAAAAGGTGGTACGGTAGAATAAATTAATAATAAAAAGTAATCTGGACTAAATACCTTCAGAGCACCATAGAGTTATTATATTTTGACAAGTTCCCCCCCCCCCGGGGGATCCCAAATGATACTAATTTAAGAAAGCCTAGATTTTACTTCGCTATGCAGCAAACATCCTAGGAACTACAGTAGTAGTTTATTTCTAACCCCTTGTGGTCAAGGAAGTATTCAAATCTTTTACGTTTCTACAAATGATTCTCTAAGCTGAAAGAGTACTTGATCCATGAACCGAGACACCAGAATTACTGAACTTGTGTCATTTACAGCACAGGGACTACTAGCTATATAACCATAACACCAGTGTGCCGTGACCATCGCCAGTTTTCTGATATGAATGTTAATATCCCAAATTATTGTGTTGATCTTTTACACGGGTGTGTAACGGATCGTTCGGCACCCATATGTAACCAAATCTGAGCAGACACCCGTATATTCTAGTGTTGTAGACCAGAGAAAATTGCTAAAAAAATAAGCTCGTTTGGAATTTAAAAAAAAAATAGCAGAAATATCACTTTCCAACAATTTAAATCTAGGTCACTACCAAATCTTAGCGTCATACTGAATGTACATAAATATACAAAAATCTTCAATATGATTGAGATGGTCTGCGCCGATAACACAGTGGTTATACTCACCATCCTATCCACACCGGGTGGAAAAGGGTTCGAACACGAGGAATTTTTATGGGCATTTTTCTCTTTGTTGCTGAGTTAGTCAGTCTCAGGAATGGACAGAAAGAAACTGCTATCCATGCCTGAGAACTTAATTTAAGGTATTCTCCATGAAATTCGGGTTTTTAATCCAGCAAAATCGACCAGAGAACAAATGTAATTTATGGACATAATACACATGGAGAGATAAGTTAGCACTTTGGTTGCCCTAACATGGCAGGTCCCTTAAATACGCTTAAACACCATAGTTTACAAAAGTTAAGTCACAACTATACTGGTGCTAAAAAGAAAAGAAATGAACACTAAAGCATGAATGCATTTTTACTACATTAGGCAGAATTTCATTCTTGGGATCATAAACAAAAGCGTGTTGGCACTTATGTTTGTTACAACGTGCAACTCGGGTAATTCGAGTTGCATGTTGTAATATGCTATTCGAATTACCCGAGTGGTTTCTCTCCAAAATCCCTAGTTGGAAGGACAGAGGTAACTGTTGCTGCTCCTTCACACCACGAGGAAATGGTTCGAATCCCATCACGACCTCATGGAACTTTATGGATTTTATTCACATGCAGTTCATTGACATAGTATAGTGACATCTCACAGCCTTGCTTGCTTTGGTGAAACAAATAACGAAGATAAAACAACAGCAACCTCTTCGAGGCTATCCTCTCACTCAAGATAATCGTTATGTAGCTCAACGTGCGATTCTTCACAGAAACTTTACATTAAGGCAAAGCAATAAATAGGTCGGTATTTGTTGGATCAGAATGGTTCATTCCTGGTTTGGGGAAAGCTAATACAATAGAATGACACCAGCTAGGAGGATATTAATCCTCATCAAAAATTCTATTATACAGTTTTAGAAGAGCAGATTTGGATTCTTCACTCAAATGATGTAACATGGCATAACAAATTCATTCGGGGCCAGCATCACTATTCTTTAATCGTGCAAGTGCACTGCATGACTTTGTCATGGGTAAAGGGTACATTATATGGAAACTGCCATGCAGTATTAAAATTCAGATTATATTTTTCTGCCTGTACTCAATGTGACTGAAAGCTTGGTTCGTATGCGGTAACAGCTGATAGTGTTTTAAACGTTTACCGAATGAATTGGCAATTTCGAGAGGATTAAGGATTTCTTTCCCTTTTAGAAGTAGTATCGAAATGGTTATAGAAGGGTATTTTCCATTATTTCTTCTGACTTTAGTCCAAACTGTTGTGATGTCTGTGATTCTGTTTATAATAGAAGCTTACTGGGACCATTCCTCTTTTGTACTCATTCGTTGCAATTGACAAGCTTTAGACCTTGCTTTCTTAAACTGTATATCAGATTAGCAGTGGTTAAGTGTTTCGAAAAATAATTCCAGCATCCATTTCTCTGTTTCTTGGCATTGCTACAGATTTCATTCCACCATATTTTCGGGAGGGAGCGGATTTTCACAGACGATTTGGGTATGGCGGATTCTGCTGCTGCCATTATTTGCTGAGTGATGTAATTTACGCAGAATCAACGATTAGAGACTCAATGGACTGAATATCTAAATGAGCCAGTTTTTGATATTTCATCCAATTAGTTTTATCAAACTTCCAGACTGTTTTATTTCAGTTTAAGGAGGAGAGTTAGTCGAAAGTGTGCATATTACTGGAAAGTGGTCACTATTACGAAAATTGTCATAACGGTCCAATCGATAAGTGGAAACAATTTGGAGAACATATTGAAAGGTCAATTTCAGAAGTTGACCGTGAGGAGAGATGCATGTATGTGTGATTGCCATTATTTAACAACGTTATATTGTGCCTTACAAAAAATTTTCAATTAAATTGAAAGATTGGTGATTAGAATGGGTTGGTATTTGAGTGACTAAGTCAGCCAAATCGACAGTAGTGTATGAATGATTAGGCAAAAAGGTATAAATAGACAACTGTTATTGCTGTCCCTGTCATAAATCGAGCAGCAACTGCTTCTAATGGGGGTTTGCAGAAGTATAGCTGTAAAGGGTGTCCTGGAGTGTATTAGTAATGATACACGTCTATGAGCTATATTAGAGTCGTTCCTATCTAATCTGTACATTATGTGATGTTTTACACTCATAGATATTTGAGGTGTCAGGTTTGTTTCCTGTTACAAAGAACAGCAGGCTTATATTCGCTAATTAGACCGTATATATCGTCTAAGTTTGCTCGAAGTCCATGACAATTTCACTGAATAAGTCGTGCACATTATGGGGAATTATCAGGTGTGTCTGATTACTTACGGGATGTTGGTTGTTTGCGCTTGTTTATTCTTGTTTTTTCCCCTTTCGGGAAAATTGGTCTGCCGATGTCCATGTCCTTCTCCTCTGCATGAATTTCGAGACGTGATTCATTTTTGTACGATTTTCCGTCTATGTCCACAGTACCAGTACTGGATTTTTGATCATCTCTCTCACAGCTTATTTGCTTTAATGGCTGCTGTACAGTGTTTTTATCTGAGGCATGGTCTCGATAAGCCTCCGCTATAAACAGAACCACAGACATCACAACAGTTTGGACTAAAGTCAGAAAAATTAACGGAAAATATCCTTCTATAACCACTCCGATACTACTTCTAAAAGGGAAAGAAATTCTTAATCTTCTCAAAATTGTCAATTCATCAGGTAAACGTTTGAAACACTGTCAGCTGTAACCGCATATGAGCCAACTTTTTCGATTACATCGAAAATGGTAGTATTAGTAATAGGCAACTGGGAAAAGAAGTCTCAAGCTATTGCTGCATCATCAAAAAAATAATAATAAAGAATTAATAATAAACTACCTATCTGATTATCTTCTCATGTACGTAGGTGACCTTTGCACTTACCAGACTTGTCAGCCTCAGTCACTTTATCCACATTGACTGTTTTTCTTTTACACTTTATTGAAACAATCAGCAGCTTTTACTTTTTTGAATTGTCCTCACAATAGGAGAAAAAATGGTTTATTTCGCAACTTTTCTTCTAATACGAATTACCTTCGCGGATAGCATAGTTGGTGGAATCGCCGTTCTCCCCACACCGGGTGGAAAAGACCTGAGTTCGAATCCTGTAAATGACGTGAGGAATTATTGTGGGCCTTTTTCACAACGTTTGTGAGTTAGTTGGTCTTGGGCGAGAATAACACGTTTTTATCCTCCCGAAAACTCGGGTTCTTCGTGCAGCAGACAGGCAAATTGACCACAGAATACGCGCAAATTACATACATATTATATATATATGTGACGCAGCATGGAGTGATTGGCTGACTCTCTGATGCGCCTAAAACCTAGAACAAACAAATAAATAATAATTAATATGCTCAAGTTAAGTGATTCTCTATACAGCCTTTCCCCAGGATAGGCTGTATAGATTATGATAAATTATGAAATTATGAATGTGACAGCTATTGCCTCTCATAAAAAATGAATTTTAGACAATACATTCAGAGACAGCTATATAAATATTTTTAGAAATTAGGAGAAAAATTTATATTTCGTGGTGGCTTCTGACTAAAGGTAACGCTTCTAAACTTTGGGAACAAAACACAGTATATGGAAAGCTGTCAAAAATTTCTCATATTTCTGTCATAAGGTGAGGTCGGTCTATTTGGTAGGACAACAGAACTGATCTCTGGAATAAGAGTTACAATTAATTAGGACTGTTTATCATAATTGATTAAGATAATACAACCACTTTAATTTCTATTTTTAACATGTTTTTTACAGTATGTTTATTTATTAATGAATCTGACCGTACGGAACCGACCTTCAGTACAGTTAGCCGAAGTTGATTCTTGGAATCCCTTCACGTTTTTAGAACAATTTAATTCAAAATTCGTCACTGCTAATAAATCTAAGTATTCAATTGTGGATCCGCCTCTTCAGTTCTGAGTTGAGGGAAGCAGAGGAACAAGGACATCAGACATACCCGTAAGTACGGAACGGGTTGTTGATCATGAACCTGCGACCTATTCGGTATTTACGTCCGGAATGGCTCTTAACTGCCAATACCTCGCCAATCCCCAAATAACATTAAAAATCTGCGTAATGTGACTTTGCCCTTCTTCTGGCGGGTAGCTATTGCCCTTGGGAAAGAATCAAGAGGACAGAAGTTCTCCAGCCTGTAATTGGCAGGTAATACTTCACAATTCCTTCACAGTCATGAAGAGTATGCAAATTCCATTTCATTATTATTAACCTCGGTTCTCCGAAAAGGTGTGACCTAATATTCCATTTAGTGTTGGTTTTCATTCATTTGAAATATGCGCAGATACCACAATCGCTAGATTATGAACCTGTCTAACGGGAGAATATGTCACTAATGGTCTAAGTTCACAGCTCGTAACCTCCGCAGTTAATGCAATCAATGTGATTGTTCTTATCCATAGCGTGAATAATGGAACTGTCATCGTACAGTTCAACAAAAACTCGTTTGTCTTGAACATCATTACACTCCTTGAATACTCCAGTCACTGTTGTTTCTTATCCTTTTCCAGTCTTGATGGGGACGGAGGTTTCTCCCAAAGACTATATTTCATAAGCGTTTCTTCTTGTCTGGTTAATAACCAACCTGTCATCACTTGGCTGCTGCTACTCATATTCGTAACGAGTGGTGATACGCTACTGAAGTCCTACTAATTTGTTTTCTACTCTTTCTGCCGGTTTCAAATTCAACCATGAACTTCATTTGCAGCAGAAGAAGAAGAAGGAAGAGTGCTGATGTACAGCAGATCTGTGCCATATGAATTCAGGCACCAATAACAGCACCAATTCACTTAAGTATAGGTAACTATGGTTTTGACAATTGCAAAATCGGGATACTCGATTCAGACTACTTTAGAAAGCAATACTGTTCGTAGTGGATGTAAGTGATATATAATGCCAATAATATTACATGATTTTTCCAAAATCATTAAATATTATGGCATTTTTTTCTTCATAATGTCTGCAAAAAGCGCTAACGTATGGATGAAAGTAAAGCCATGTCAGATTTATACAAAATCCACAAAGCGTTTTTGTAAAGTGTGGAACTGTTCATAGGTCAGAAGCATAATTTTTGCGATCATGTTCCAACGAGTTTGAAAATAAACAGAAGTGGTATGTTGTAGTTTAAACGTCTTCTAACAAATGGTGATACAAAGATTGTCAAATAGGCTGACAAGTTGCTGGTGTCAACAGTTTCAAGGTTAGTAACGTTAACGTTCCGTGCCACGATTTTGCACTTGGGAATAAACTTTTTAAAGTGTGGAAAATTTGCAACAGAACCGTATGAAATTTTAAAATAAAACTGCTTATAGTGATGAAACGTTAAGTCGTACCAGTGTATTCAAATACACTAGTACTAGTGTAGCAAAAATTCGACGATCGCTTGCCACAGAAATTCTGGCAAGCGATCGTCCTTTGACCATCAGATTGATTGATGATGAGTTTATATGAATTTGACTGATCGTGATTTGACGATCAGTCAAATTCTGTATGAAAATTTGAGGAAAAGGAAGATCTGTGCAGCACAGCCTCACGAACGAGCAGAAGCAACAAAGAGTGTCATCATGCGGTGACTTCGTCAAGACTTGTCAAGACAACCCTCATTTCCTCGACTGTATTGTCACTGCAGATGAGTGTTGGATGTTTCAGTATGACCAGGTGACAAAGCGTCAGAACATTAAATGGCCTTCAAACTCATCACCAAAGCCCAAAAAGTTTCGTTTACAGACGTCCAGGATCAAGACGATGCGGATCATGTTTTTCAACAGGGTGTTATTCACAAGAAATTTGTACCTGAACGGGAGAGAGAGAGTCAAATCTGCAGGTGCTTCAAAGGCTATTGCACCAGAGTTCCCGAATGAGGCTGCAATTTCAGAAAAAAGGCAGCTGGTTCTTGTTGCGCGACAATACCCTCCCCCCTTTCCTCACTTCTGACGAAACATGGCATTGCACAGATCAACCAACCACTGTACTCTCCCAAACCTAGCACCAGCTGACTTCTTCCTTTTTCCCAAGTGGAATGTAGACACTGCCAGCAAAGGAAAAAGATTTCAGGATGTCCTCAACATCCTGAAATCTTGAGGATGTTGAGGACAAATAAAAACGTAACCGTCGGAACTTTATTGACACACCTGGTATACATAATTTGTACTGATTTCAGAACTCCACTGAACTTCCTGTTGGGGCAGGAAGAACTTTTAAGGGCTTTCATCACACTGCGAAAGAATCAGTCGATCGGCGAGGACTGTATGCCCCTCCTCCCCATTATTCTGAACCGCCACCAACGACATTCACTCATTAAAACCAGTTCAGGTTAACTGTAAGTTAACACAGACACAGAGTCTTCTTACTTTATGTCAACGTACTGGCTGTAAATTTCTTCTCGTCAAGAGTTTTTCTTAGCGATTAAAAAAAAAAAAAAAAAAACGTTATTGATTATTACTTCGTTAAATCCTATGAGTCATATTTTCCGCTTTTCATAAAACAATATCAGTTCCGTCTCGTGCAAGGAAATCGTATAATGAATCTTTGACGGCTTCATTACGATATTAAGGACACAGTTCCATGGTGGAAAACGAATGAACGAGCATGCTTCCTTCGCCGTCCTACACGCTGAAAACAAATTATTCTTACCTTTAGTTCCAATTCTAAGCTTTACGATAGTATTCCAGCTAAGCTTCCATTCTAGAGTTTTACCAATTATTTTCATGGGAACTCTCGATTTTTTCTTGGAATGTTTCTTTAACTAGTAGCAACAGCCATTGATAATTCTGATCATGTCCTTCACAGCCATTTCCAGTTCCACTTTTCATTTTCCCCTGATATTTAAGCATTTCTAACCCATCCTGAAAGAAAAATAGAAAACGCAGGTATATATTACCACAAGTAACACGATTGTTTTTAAGTTTGTGTTGCTTGATAACAGCGATTTTTCTCGGACGTTGAAAAATGAGGTGGCGCAATTGGTCGAAAAATAATAATCCAATTTACAATACAATTTATTCTTCAAAAATTTGTTTACAATAAAAAAATAATAATAACAATAATAATAATACTAATGCATGGCTCACGAGTGGGACGCTCTTCCCCGAGACTGAAGGATTCATGCTCGCCAACCAAGACCAGGTAATCAACACCAGGAACTATAGAAAATACATCGCCAAGGAACCTGGAGTGTTCGATGACACATGTCGACGATGCCACCTGACCTCCGAAACAATCCAACACATCACTGCGAGATGCAAGGTGATCACCCAGTCTGAATACACTCATAGACACGACCAGGTAGCCAGCATAATACATCAGAAGCTAGCAAGGAAATACCAGTTGGTCAAAGAAAGTGTACCGTGTTACAAGTACGAACCGCAGTCAGTACTAGAGACCCCAACCCACAAGCTGTACTGGGACCGCGCCATAATAACGGATAGGACAATCCCGCACAACAGACCGGACATAACCCTTGTGGACAAGAAAGAAAAGACTACTTATCTGATGGCCTCCGTAGCCGAGTGGGCAGGAGCGGGAGTGCAGGAGCACACGCTCTTTGAGTAGACAGGGGTTCAAGCCCCTGACTGCTGAATACTGTCGATCTGCCAACCCGCACTGGACCAGCGTGGCAGATTATGGTCCATTTCCCTCAGCATGAATTGTTGAGGAGGCTACCACCCTGCAGTAGGTTGATAATGGCTGCACTTTACTTTTACTTATCTGATTGGCATAGCGGTACCCATCACTGGCAACCTGCAGAAAACCCATGGGGAAAAAAATCAGGAAGTACGCGAACCTAAGACAGGAGATCAGAGAGATGTGGCATATGCATCAAGTAACGACCATCCCGATCATCGTGTCAACCACAGGTATGGTGCCAAAAACCCTACATAACAGCCTAGCAGCAATAGGTATCCCAGCGAACACCTACAATGAACTCCAGAAAGTAGCAATCCTGAACACCTGTAGGATAGCCAGAGAGTTCCTCGACCAACTGTAACACCTGACATAACAACAACCACCCTCTGTACTTGGTAGCGATACCCGCCACGAGGTGGAACCCCCAATCAAGGAGAAATAATATGAGTGCAACATTAATAATAATAATAATAATAATAATAATGGGAATGATGCAGGCTCAGCAGTTACAGCACAAGGAAATCAAGGCCTGCCTGACCGAAAAAATACTACCAGAGACTTAGAATCCTGTTGAAAGACAGTTAAAGCCATAAAAACCTATGTAGTCCCAGTGCTAATATATTCCTTTGGGATCACAGATTCGACTAACACCGAGCTCGAGGATATCGTGAGAAAGACAAGGACAATGATGACGCAGAGCCGCCAACACCAACCGAAGTCAGCCGTGGAAAAACTGGCAATCGCTCGGAAAGAGAGAGGAAAGGGCCTAATAGACCCCATCGGACAACAGAAAGCTAGCCTGAAGGATTATTTCCAGGAAAACACAGCAGCACTCTACCAGGCCATAAGGAAGATAGACAAGCGGTATACTCCACTCAACCTAAGCGAGGAACCCCCTTCCATCCAGATGGCACAAACGAAGCTAGAAAGATGGGAAAAGAAGACACTCCATGGCAGACACTACAATGACCTCTATCAAGATCACATAGATAAAATTGCTTTCAATGCATGGCTAACGAGCGGTACGCTTTTCTCCGATACTGAAGGATTCATGCTCGCCATCCAAGACCAGGTAATCCACACGAGAAACTATAGAAAGTACATCGTGAAGGAGCTCGGAGTGTCAGATGCCTCATGTCCACAATGCCACCGGACCAAAGAAACGATCCAACACATCACTGCGGGATGCAAGGTAATCATCCAGACTGAGTACCCTCGTAGACACGACCAGGTAGCCAGGATGATACATTAGCTAGCAATGAAATACCATTTGATCAAAGAAGGTGTACCGTATTACAAGTACGAACCCCAGGCAGTACTAGAGACCTCAACCTACAAGCTGTACTGGGACCGCGCAATAATAACGGACAAGGCAATCTCGCACAACAGACTGGACATAACCCTTGTCGACAAGAAGGAAAAGGCTACCTATCTGATTGACTTCGCGGTGCCCAACACACTGGCAATCTGCAGAAAACGCATGAGGGAAAAATCAGGAAGTACCGAACTTAGACAGGAGATCAAAGAGCTGTGGGACATGCAACAAGTAACGATGATCGGGATGCGAACAAAGAGCCTAGCAGCAATAGGCCTCCCGGAGAATACCTACAAGGAATTCCAGAAAGTAGCAATCATGAATACCTGTAGGATAGTCAGAGAGTTCCTCGACCAAGAATAACACCAGGTATAACAACCACCCTGTGCGCTTGGTAGTGGTACCGGTCACAGGGTGGAACCCCAATCAGGGAGAAATAATATAATAACAATAGAATTTTAATAATAATACAAATACAATACAATTTATTTATCAAGAAAACAAAATGTTTACAATATATAAAAAATAACATTTCTTGCTATACACTCACCTGACCTTCGAACAACGAAGATCAACGTATTATAGTTCTGCGGAAATTTTATGAAATGCTAAGCATTAATAATTTAATGAAAACGTATGCAAAAAAAAAAAAATCTGAGCCCTTTTGCAATGCTACATAATATTGAGACATTTTTGAGACCACTGCGAGCGCAGGGTCCATACTTGAGAAGAATTGTAACCAGAATAATGGTCGAATGTAATCGGAAAGTTATCTTTTTATTTATTTATTGTACCCGGTGGTCCCTGCCAAATTCTGGCAACCCCGCCATATATTTACAAACAGTATATACAGTAACAGATACACAATTTGTAATATCGTGCAGAGAATGGTGTACAACCATTCAAAAGTAGGCAACAATGTTCACGGTCCACCCACACAAGAATCCTGCAAGAAGAAATGGGTGCAAGTCGCGCGCAGTAGAAGGAATTGCGTGATCTTACTGAAATCATTCGATTTACCTATAGTCAAAGACATAATGAGGCTTCACTTGACTATTAAGCCACATGAAACGTTTATGTTCTAAGAAAAGTAATTAATAATCACCTGAAGTCAAGCAGCACAAGGAAATGCATTTACTAAAACCGTAATGGACAGAACAAGATAGCGTAGTAAAATATCACGAGTGAAAATGAGCTAGTAATTATACGTGATTGCCCAACTAAATCACATAGTAAGAAAGTCTTACTTAAAAGAAGCTTTACTTTCTAAGTATCACCGCTACCAAACAGTTTTTCAGGGCTCCAAAAACTTAAATTCAAAGGTTTTATCATCCAAGTTATGCTAAACGATATACCCAATAATGTTTTGTGTGACTAAGACCCCATTTAACTTCTCACCAAATTTTCTTATGTCCTCTCTGAGACTCTTTCTAATGGCTTTGCATAACTCAGTATACTCAATTTTCTCCTTGTCAGTGTTTTTCTTGCTCTTTATTTGTCGTCTTCGGTTCATCATGACAAGTGTTTCTTGACTAATTTTTTTCTCTTTGGATTTCTGTTTCCCTATAGGTTTCTTGGGCTTTATCACTTTCAGAAAGTTGTAATATTCCTCGTCGATATCTTGGTCCTGAGCAGTCTGCAGAAGCTAAAACTTGTTCTTAAGTTCCAGTACATACTGCTTTTTCTCCTCTTCTGTTATCTCAAAGACCTTTGTATTATTTACTCGAGTCAGTTTTTTCCTTTCCTTTCCTACATTTATATCAAGTGTACATCTTACCATTCTGCGATCACTTCCAACATTTACCTTGTTCAGGACAGTAACATCATTCACGATATATCTTCTGTTAGTGAGAATGAAGTCGATTTCATTAGTTAATCCATTTAGGCTCTTCCATGTCCACTTTCTGCTCACCCTTTTCTTGAAAAAAAGTGTTCATTACTGACATTCCTCTAGATTCTGCAAATTCCACAAGTCTTTCACCCCTTTCATTTCTTTCACCAATTCCAAAATTTCCTTTAGTTCCCCTTTCTGCGCTGTTTTGTCTCTTTCCAACCTTAGCATTGAAGTCTCCCGTAATGATAGTGTAGTGAGTTTTCTGTTCATCTAGAAGACTCAATTTTGGTGTACATTTCTTCAACCTCTTCATCATCATGGCTTAAATGCATAAATCATTTATGCAAATGATTTATGCATTTAAGTTGGTGCATAAATCAATATAACCTTTAGCATATACCTCTTAGAAATCCCGAGTAGTAGTCTTGACACCCTTGGTGATGTACTTTTGAATTCCAAAATGTTGTTTTTTTGTATCTTTATGGACCAGAAAGCCAACTCCACCTTCACTCCTTTCACTGTTTCCATTGATGTACAGCAGATTTCCACTTGATAAACTTATGTGATTCATTTCTTTTTCTTGTTTCAGCCAAACCGATGATGTTCCAATTTACATTTTCTATTTCCTTTTCCAGCTACAGGTCTTCACCGATGAGCGATCTTCCGTTGTAACAGGCCAAGTTCAGTTTCCGTGCATGGCAGCCTGATCGTTCCCAGAGATTCTTAGCACCCTCTGTTTCCACTCTGATCCTCTCGCTGTCGTAAGAGGGGGAGTGAAAGCCTCTGGGGACTGAGGGCCATTTGTTTCGTTGTGCTGTCGTGTGCTGGAGGGTTTGGTCTTTTCCTCTTCACGCTGACCAGGCGTCTTGAATTTTTAGGTAACATGAAATTACCTTCGGTTTCACCAGCAGCCTCTAATCTATCAGTGTACAATTCTTATATTATTATTTTTACTATATAAATTACAAGGAACCAGAGGATGTTCCGATGCCAAGTGCCCATAAACAGTACATGAATTTTAAGACGAAAAGCAGTCAGTCAGTAAAACTTGGCGGTTTTAAACATTATGAAACTTCCACGCATTCCATTTCAGGGCGAGTAATCGTATAAAGAAAAAGGAAATGTTCAAATACTCTCCAAGAAATATTAATTATACCTTAATGGAGCGTAGGCCTTCTTCATTTTCTTTTAACACTCATTGCAGCAAAGAGTCATTATATTAATGGAATGGGAAATAGAAATTAAGTCGCATTTAAATTGGGCCGTCTGTAACAATTTTGGAGTCCTGGCACTCTGTCCCACGTTTCAGCCCTCCTTTCTATTCTCTCGTAGGGGAGGTCAAGTTTCTGGAGTCAGAAAAGGAAATGACTCTATAATTGGTCTTAATGGTCGTTAAAATTTCTTTTGAGACAAGCTGTACAATACAAAAACATGCTACGAATGTTTTATTATCAGAAATGGATTGCTTCAGGATACACAGTTATATATTCGCTGATAATAGGCGTTTATTTTGAATCTTGTTCGAAATAGGGGCATATACCAGTCTTGGCCTCAAGGCTACGGTGTCGGAGCACCCTGAGATCTTAAGCTTTATGGACTAGTTTTTTTAGTAAATTCTTCTTTAGAAAGGCACTTATTTATTACCTATTCTTATCTATGAGATCACCTATCTCTTCGACAATTGACTTGCAAATCAATCTTGTATTCTACTATCTCATTATGCCGAGATCAAATTATTACAGGTTTATGAACAGAATAAACGGAGATACACAATACAAACAGAATTCAATGATATAAAACAAAAGACTGTTTCCAAGTGAATTTGGAAGTTATATTTAATATATTAAACATGTTCCATTTTATTAATTTACATTCTTGGTTATGTCAATCAATCAGAATTAGGAATTGCTTTTCATGAAATGTGGTGAATGCGTTTTTATTCTGAAAATTCTTTGATCCCTCCGTATATTTATTCAATGAAGTGCATGGTACTTGTGATCCCACTATATCCCATTATTTTATCCAATGATAAAATAATGTCATTAAAATTCCTTTTAATCCATTTATTACACGAAAATATTTTTAAAAATCATAAAATTCTAGACAATCGTAAATTCAGATTCTATGCGATGACAAATTTAAAATTTTAGGTAATCACTAAGTTATAAAAAAAAAAGCATAGAATTTAAAATTGTAGAAAATTCATAACTCATAAAATGTCTAGAAAAATCATATGAAATTATGAAATTTCTAAGAAATACAAAATTTGTAGGCAATAAATAAAAAAATGAAAATGTGATTTATAAAAATGAAAAAAATCAATAATAAATCAAAAAAATGAAGAAAAAAACAATAATAAATCAATAAATGAAAAAAAATTCAATAATAAATCAGAAAATGAAAAAATCAATAAAAAATCAAAAAATGGAAAAAAATTCAATAATAAATCAAAAAATTGAAGAAAAAAATCAAAAATAAATCAAAACTTTAAAATATTCAATAATAAATCAAAAAAATTCCTAGAAAATTCATTCATTCATTAAAAAGCATTCATAACATTAAAGAAATATAACAAATAAAAATGAATACGTTTCTTTATATTTAGGAGAAGGGGAAGCAGCGTAATTTCATCTACTAAAACAAAGTCTTTAAAAGCTTGAAATGCTGTTTTCAATTTGTCATTCAGAGCGCTACGAACAATAATAACTGTTACTATAATGGCAATAGTCTCACTGCAGTATATTTAATTCTGAATCAGTTTTCAATAAAAAGTTGGGAGATTTCGGTTTCTTTCTGCGTTAATTTATTCTTTAATTAAGCTTTACTACGAAGGACAACACCGTGGCCCCGAGTTTCCTTTGCAATAACATTTCCTTTAGTTAATTTTGACTTCCAGGAGAGTGATTCTCGGGACAATGTAATGTTTAACTGTGAGCTCGCTCTATTTACACGAGCTGATCACTGAGGAGAAAGAGCCGAAATTATGCCAGAAGTGGGAGTCAGAAGCTGTTTGAAACGCTTCCTTCGTCTGCCTGATTTGCTCCTGCTTCGTCAGTGGGTCCTCCAGAGTCAGTGGTACGCCCCCTTGTCTCCTGAGAAGAGGTATGATATTGGGATGGACTTCATCAGGCACCGAGTTCGTGTCAGGTTTTGCTTGCTTTGACAGTGTTACCCGCTCATCGATGTGCCTGACTTCCTTTCCAAGTAGACTGCTGTCAACAGAGAGAAGACAGCTCTCTCTCTCTCTCTCTCTCTCTCTCTCTCTCTCTCTCTCTCTCTCTCTCTCTCTCAAGTAATTCTATCATGGCTTGATTACGCAGGCTTCTGAAGCCTTGCCAACACTTTTCAGTTAACCAAAAGAGTGTCGAAAGAAAACGAAAAGACACTCACACGGCTTCTTAATTTTTTCACAGTTGTGGTCTGCTTTTACTACCGCATGATTTGTTCGCTAACACGCCGCCACGTCGACAAGACAGAAAGGATGTAATAATGACAGCTTTAGTATGGTTTCCTAGTTTCATTCGTATAAACAACACACGTCATCCGACAGGGAGCTGATCATTATTAGGGTTCGGATTGTTGGGCTTCTTCCAATATAGTGGCCCGTTAGTGTTAATATATGCAGAGGAAAAAAGAAAGCCAACTACAAATTTGCTGTAATATGTAGCGAGTTGATCGTTAACGCTTGAAATAATATGATTTCTTTTTTTTTTTTCAATTTTATAAGCATATCGCAATGTGTATAGTGTACACAGTTAGGGTAAGGCGCCACTAGTTGTTTCTCACAACTGCGCCATCAGTACTCTTTTGTGGAAAACAGAACTCTGTAAAAGCCAGAAGCTGTGTAGTGCGTTGTTTATGTAGAGTAGTGTTGTGTTCTGTTGTTCTTCTGGCTCTTGGCCGCAGGGCTCCCTAATGGGACCACACGTTGCTCATACACACCGCTAGGAGGTGAGCTAGGCTGTCCATCATTCTCTGGCTAGTCTCCGCCAGTGTCGCCTGAGCTTCCTAGCCAATTTTTTTTTTTTTTTTTTTTTTTTTTTTTAATCAAGAATAGACAAGAGAGCATGTTCGAATGGGGGAGTTAACTAGTTGGCCACAGAGATGGCCCGCTAGAAGAAATAGACGAAAGGAGGGAGTGAGGGAAAGGGGGAGAAAGTCGTAGGAACCGGTGTTCCCACGTGATCGCCATTGGGGCCCCAATAACTGTAGAATCCCTCAATGCAGAAGCAGTCACCATTTATCCTATCCTAACAGGGGTTTGCAAGAAAAAGATAAGAACCCACATCATTATTGTGTTTTTATTGTAATCCTACCTCAAATGAGGATAACATTTAAATGCCAGTATTCCTAAGTGAAGGCCTAACAGCGGTAAAATTCACACTGCAGAAGCAGTGTCAGCATCAATCCTACTCTTGAGGGAAGGGGGTTTACAAGAAGGAAGATCCTGCACTTGTGTAGTTCCAGCGTAGAAATCCTACCTCAGATGAGGTTTCCACTTATGAGTCAATGTTCAGAGTTGGTAGTCGAATCCGGTGGTTGTCCAGACTGGTGTTGCTGAGAATTCATTTGCCGGTAGTCTGAAGGATGTCTCTAGTTTAGAAAAGATATGCAGTCCAGGTGGCTCCTCTTTGCCTCGTGCACCTCAGTTGAATCACTTAGTTGGTGTACTTTGAGAAGGCAATGTAATGTTCATCTTATAGACACAAATATTTGTGGTGACGAGGTTGGTTCTGGATCTTTGTTAGAAGACTGTTTCGTCGGAATTGTTATCAATCAGTTATTATTATCACTTTAGCTGGGTCCCAAAGTGTGCACTCTATACACACCGAACATGACTTATTTGTGTTCGCGAACACGCCTAAAATATAACGCACTGCTTACCAGTTCTCTTTCGAGTCTAAATTAAATGCTCTGTACCGCTTAGGGAAGGGTCAAGCTGCATGCGACCAAGACTGTTCCTGGAAGAGCGTATGTCACGCAATTTTTTTTTTTTTTTTAATTCATCAGTCATTATCATCAGTTTTTCGGGTTTTCGATGGTTGTACCTACCTGGGGATGTCAAAATCCTTGAGCCGATGCTGATAACACTAAAGTAAAATTAATTAAAAATGTTTTTCATTTTGTGATTTCCACTGCAATGTCACATCTGGGACAGAATTTTGGGAAAAGAAGAACGGCTTACATTGTTGTTTGTCCTTCGTTATATCAAAATAAAATGAATACAGGGGAGATATAATCATGCAGAATGAACCATGTTCACTCATTTATTTCAATGAAGTGGTTTTGGTGTCATTAACCAAACTGCAAATACAAGATCAAACAATATTTTCCAGCATTATTTTTCAAATTGATATCATTGTGCATCAATACATAAAAGCATCCTTTTATCTAAGATTTACGCTGTAAACGTAGGTCTTTATTCTTTCAAATAACTACGACGTTCCCCTTTTCATTGAAATAACTCCTTAAAAATATGTAACGGGCGGGTATCATTTGATCGTAGAGGCCACTAAACGGAAAATATTCATTCTCCCCAATCTTCCGGATAAATATTCAAAATTATGATTATTTAGGGCTCGATATAATTTTGGAATATGAACTTTATATCCTCATGGTTTTAAAAATCTTACGACAGAAGTTTCGTTTTAGATGATAGTAGTAGCGTTGACTTTTGGGGAATTTTCTGTCATTACATCGCCCAGCAGTTTCTATAATTCTCTTAGAACCAAGATCTACATTTGGCCTGCATTTAGGTAGAACGAACAGTAAGCGTTATCGTCAGTTTTATGGTTTCACCCAGGACTCAGCTGGTCGACGAATTTATTGAAAATGAGAATATTCTTCGAGTGCAGAGTCCAGTCAGATCTCCTAATCTGAATCCTTAATCGTTAATTATTTTCCAGGTTACATTATTCAAGTTTACTTCAAATTTCTTTTTGCCTACAAAGATATTTTTATAATAAAAAATACACTAATTCTTTAACTAGCATAATTTATTTAAGATAGAGATGTACCTGCAAAAAAATGGTAATAGATCACGCCGTAGATCTTGGAATATGTTGTAAAGCAGGGGTGGCCGACTTAATTTGTGTTGCGATCTACTTTTTTTCTTCAAACTGTGCCGCGATCTACCATCTCAAGAGTTTCATCGCACACGGTTAAAAAAAAGTTAATAAACACATATTGAAAAATGTTGTTCATAAATTTTAAAATTAAATACAATTCAGAATTCTTATTTTAAATTCATACGTATTTAAATTTTTAATTTATGTGAAGTTTTTGACTTCATGTCATCTTCCAAGCTTTCAAAATCGGGGATATACTGTGATAAGGCCAACCGTAAAGAATCTTTTGAATGCAAGTCCATAAGAGTACAGCGATTCTTGGTCTTTGTTTGTTTCAAATACGAAAAGGCCGATTCATACAGATATGTGGAACCAAAACAGGAATTTAAACGTTTACTGCATTTTTTTACAGTTGGGTACTTTTCTCTGCAAATATATTTCCAAAAGTCTTCTTCTGATGATCTGGCTTTTAGGAAGATAGCGTTTCGCAATGTAATTTCATTTTCACATTTTCTCCATGTGAAAAATCTCAGCGATTTTTTCTGCAGTTTGTTTCGTATCAAAGTCGACATTAAATGTATAAGAAATATATTGAATAATTTCTTCACTGTTTTGAAATCACTGAATCTAGTTTCAAAATCATCCACAACTTTCTCAATTTCAGAAACATATTTCTCACTATTAAAATCAAAACCCGGATATTTTTGCAAATGATCGAATTTTTTTTCTTTGAGATCCTTAGCCTTTGCCAAAAATTGATATTTATATGCAGAAATACTACTAATCAGGTCACCAACATTTTTATTTGTTCCTTGTAATTCCAAATTCAGATCACTTCATTTACTGGCAAAATCTGCCAAAAAAGCCAGATCACACAACCACTCCGTATCTTGTAGCTGCTGATAATCATCTCCCCTTTGATCAACAATTTTTTTTTTAAATTTCATTCAGCAAATTTCGAAATCTCTGTAGAAACTTACTCCGACTCAGTCACCTCACATCTGTGTGTAATGTCAAATCTGGTTCATTTTCATCGAGTTGCATTTTGAAAAAGTCTTCTTTGAAGAGATTGTCCTCCGATGGAATTCACGATTTTGAAAGCGATGTCTATAACACTTTTAGTATTTAATCTTTTGCTGACTAACACTTTTTGGTGGATGATACAGTGGTAACTCAAAAAATCTGGGAATTCAGCATCCTTTTGGCACAATGCGATGAATCCATTAAGATGCCCTGTCATTGCTTTAGCTCCATCTGTTCTTATTGGTACGAGCTTAAATAGTTGGTAATTTAATTTTTCAATAAAATTTTTGAATGCGTTAAATATATCAAGACCTCTAGTTCTTTCTTTTAACGAAACCAGACCCAGCAGTTCTTCTCTAGTGGCACAATCATCCAAATACGAATGAAAAAGAGCAATTGAGCTGTATCACTGACGTCTGTAGATTCATCCAGTTGTAAAGAAAAGGACACACAATTAGCAATATGAGCACGCAATTGTTCGCTCACATTTTTACCCATTTTTTCGATGCGTCGCATCACAGTATTTCGAGATAATTGCAGATCTTGAAGGGCAATTTTAATTTCACTTTTGTTCTTAAAATTTTCAAAAAGAGAATCTGTTATTTGTAAAAATGCACCTGAAAATGCTCTCCACAACGTAACTGCGCGAATTTTCAGTCGACAAGCCTAGCGGCTGCGCGGCGACAAGAGTGGTCATGTGGTTCAACGGATTTTAATAAGCGTGTGCAGTGGGGCGCATAATAATAATAACATTTAGATTTTGACTAATCAATTTTTATAGATATTTTAAATTCCTCGTGATCTACCAAAATTAAAGCGGCGATCGACTTGTTGGCCATCCCTGTTATAAAGTAACTATGATGAAACAATTTGCCGGCTTCAGGTAAACTACTCCATTATATGAGCTATTTAAGAGAGAGAGAGAGAGAGATTTATTTGTAAACAAACAAATAAATATCAGCATATTCACCTCCCCATGAACACATCCGTGTATATTTGTTTGTGTGTTCTTGCAGAAAATGTCCTTAGTTTCAAAACTAAGCGTGATGAGTTGTCTTGTAGGACAATAAGAGAAAAAGTAGTCCTCTCTTCTTAAGTTGAAGAACTTCATTAATGTTCTACGCGCTGTCTTATAATTATTATGATTGCAACATTCGCATACCAGGAAGTACCAACCGTTCCAAAAGATTACAAGGTATAAAAATGATTGCTTGGAATTTTATTTTGAATAGACAGTTAATAACTTCTGATTACGTGATGTAGGGGATTTTATATTACCGGTTATTCCCTTCGTTAATTAGTGGTATGCATACAAAGAGGATATAACTGGCAAATAACCAGCTATTATCTTTTCAGTCTACAATGCCAGTCAAAGAATAATACCGATCAGTCATTGCATGCTGACAGTGAAGGAAGATGTGAAATAAACCTTTTTAGGCACTTACACGTATATGTATATATGCGCGCATAAACCCAACCTGTCCTTCCGCATCTAACAACTCTACCTACACATTTTCATGAATTTAATATTTAGCTTTTAGAAATATTTGATTAGCTGTCCCAAATGTCATTAAAATGGGACAAATATATATATTTTTTTTCGTACATATCACGTGAGCTATCCATATATTGTATATTGTCGCTAAAGTATTGGATATCATGTTTATTGCTTTGCACTGATTAGAGAAAGAATGAGCAATATGGTGGATGCGCAGAAACGAAGTGTTCTCGGTTCTCGTGCATGTAAGTCATCGCTTTTCTGAGGAGCTGTTTTGTTTATACCTTTACTAAACATAAGTCATGAATTATTGCTATCTTATTATATTAGCAACAGAAGGACGTGAAATTATATAAGTTATAATTAAAAATCCAAAAGAAATAAGTAAAGTACATGACGAAAGCGTTGACAACCTACTAAAATTCGAGATAAATGTTTTCGTTTGTTTATCTTATCTTATCCCATTCTGATTAAAGCAAGGTTCAAGGTTTAGGTCTAAATGATTGTCAGATGAACTAATGAGACTTGTGGCAAAGAAGAAAAATGCATGGAATGCATATAAATTATCAGGTGACACAGAAGCCTATGGTAGATAAAAGCTAGTCTGTAATCAAGTCACAAAGGAAGTTAGGCAAGTGAAGGCAGATTACGAGAAATCTTTGGCAAAGGATGCTAAGAAAAACAACAAGAACTTCTTTAGTTATATAAAATCTAAAAGGAAGGGGATGAATCAGATTGGTCCACTTGATATCGATGGTTCGAGTGTCCTGATCCTAATCAGATAGCTAATAATCGGAATGAGTATTTTGCATCTACATTCTCACACATAAGGAGTTACTAATGGAGGAGAATGCCACAAGTTTATCAAACTGTAACAGGGTGCTTAATAATTTTCTAATAACTGAGAGCAGCAAAGTGGAGGAGAAATTGTTGAAGTTAAACATAATAAAGGCACTCAGGGTGGATGGGATCTATCCACTTATATTAAAGGAGCGGCAAAGGAAGTAAGCAAACCCTCAGCCATAATTATGAGAGCATCCTTGGACTCAGGGGAAGTCCCCACAGACTAGAAATGTGCAAATGTATCCCCAATTCACAAAGGGTAATCTAAGGGTGACACGAGTAATTACAGACCAGTTAGTTTAACTTCTGTTCCGGGTAAAATAATGGAGTCACTGGTTAAAGATGCACTGCTATTGTTATTTGGTTTTTTTTAGGAGCATTAGCAACTAAGGCGATATTGCTCCGGGATATGCGGTGGTCATTCCCTGACCTTTCCGCATTCTCCGTATTTGGTGGTGATAGGCTCAAACCTCGGTCTAATCAAGGAGCGTGTGCTACGCACTGCTGCTCCTTCCCACCTGGCTACGGAGGCGCTAAAGATGCACTGCAGGATCATCTAGACAAGACTGCAGCAATAATTCAGACACACCATGGGTTTGTTAAGGGAAAGTCTTGGCTGACAAATTTGATTGGTTATTATGATGTGGTCACAAAGGAACTGGATGCAAAAAATAATTTTGATATCATATATTTGGATTTCAGGAAAGCTTTTGACACTGTTGCGCATGGAAGACTATTGTACAAATTGGAGCAGAATGGTATTAAGGGTAAGTTGCTACAATGGATAAAAGGATGATTGAGTGGCAGAAGACAGATAGTGATAATCAATGGACGCTGTTCTTCGTGGACTAATGTTATTAATGGAGTCCCCGAGGGTTCGGTTAGTTAGTTAGTTATTTGGTTTTTAGGAGCATTAGCAACTAAGGCCATATTGCTCCTGGATATGCGGTAGCCATTCCCTGACCTTTCCGCATCCTCCGTATTTGGTGGTGACGGGCTCGAATCCCGGTCTAATCAAGAAGCGTATGCTACGCACTGCTGTTCCTTCCCACCTGGCTACAGAGGCGCCAAGAGTTCAGTGTTTGGCCCAATGTTGTTTTGTATATTTATCAATGATATTCATGAATGTATATCAGGCTTAATGTCGACGTTCGCAGATGATACAAAGGTTGGCATGGTTGTTAATGACAGTAATGGCAGTGCGCACTGCAACAGCATCTAGAAAAGTTGGGCAGATGGGCTGAACAGTAGCAACTGAATTTGAACAAGGACAAATGCAATGTATTGCATATGGGAAGAAGTAGCCCCGAGTAACGTACCAACTGAGGTACTTAGGGTAGTAGAAAATGAAAAAGACCTGGGTGTAATTGTGCAGTCAGATATGAAGTTTTCTGAGCAATGCGGACAGGCTGCCAGAGCAGGTCATGGGGTATTGTTAATGATATATAGGAATTTTGCTATTAGGGAAAAGGTGATTATCCTTTTGCATAATGCAATGGTCAGTACCACGCCTTCAGTACTGCGCACAGGTCTGAAAGCCCCATTTTAGGAAAGATATAGATTGGTTAGGGGAACGAAGGGGTGGTCTTATGAAAAAAGGCTTAAGTTCTGCAAATTGCAGCGTCGGGAGACTAGGCACCTGCGAGGTGATCTGATTGAGGTGTATAAGGCCTTGAATGGGTTGAGCAGGCTCAATTCTGATGGGATTCTTCCGCTTTCTGAGATTATGAACCTGAGGGGGCATAAATTCAAATTGAGGATAGACTGTTGTAGAACAGTCTTTCCTCAATATGTTGCGCCTCCGTAGCCAGGTGGGAAGGAGCAGCAGTGCGTAGCACATGTTTCTTGATTAGACCGGGGTTCGAGCCCGTCACCACCAAATACGGAGGATGCGGAAAGGTCAGGAAATGACCACCGCATATCCCGGAGCAATGTGGCCTTAGTTGCTAATGCTCCTAAAAACCAAACAACAACAACCTCAATATGTTCGGAAATTTGCTTTTAGCCAGCGGGTTGTTGATTGCTGTAACAAACTTCCATCTGTCCTTGTGGAAGTTGATAGAGTAAATAAATTCAAGGAGGAACTGTACAAACGTTTAGAGGGGAATGGATGTGTGAATTTTTTTTTTTTTTTTTTTCTTTTGGCTGATGCTACATAAGCTTGCTTTCTTGCATCATATGCATTTACTAATGCTAATTCTGAAAATCGCCGAAGATACGGGAAATATATGTTGTAATGTTGTATTTCAGTTTTTATTAAAATCCAGAAGTATATATTATTATTTAATTAATTAGCAATTAACTGTCAGAAGTTAAACAGTAATCAAATTTTTACTTCTATTAACGACAGAATATTAAATTAAATTTTAAAAATCGAATGCGTCTGAAATGTAACGCACTGTGAACATTGCCTAACTTGTTTCCTTTCTGTTCTGTGGAACTGTCCTGAAGATATTTGTGCAATATGGCAGTCTCTATAACAACTCTGAACAACAAAGGAGGACCAAATTAAAATCGGAAACGGTTGATGTATATCAATTTTCATTCTTCAAGTCAATCGCACACGTAATCAATGCCATATTTACCGAAGCGCAGTGGCGCAGTTACTCCATGGTCAAAGGTCACGAGATGCCCTAGAACAACACAATTACTGTTGTTGCAATGTCGTCGCAGCCTTATTGTTAGGGTACCTAAAATGATCTGCTCCAGGGTCTATGATTACTTAAATCCGACATTGAAAATCGATGCATAAAACATGAGTACAATGTCCTGCACTGCAAGAAAACGCAATATCTTTAAGTGGGAAGGTACTGTATTATCTACTCATTAATATGATTAAAATGAAATAAAGATTAAAAATCCCAAAGAGAGATTTTTAATTTTTGCCCTGTACAAGCTAAATAATCTCTGGCTTACAGCCAAAGTTTTTCAGTGAAAATTACTTATTCGAAAGAGAATCACTGAAGTCTTGGCCTGCAGTGCTTTGCATATCAATATGTATAGTAACACGATCTTTAAACCTTATGCCAGGCTTTAAGGAATGCAGAAGGCCCCCAGTTCCGTATAATGGATGATAACGATCTCTTCTCCCCACTCCATTTCCCCCAAACGCAAGATAATATTAGTAAGGTGGAGAATATTCTTCAGAACGAGTACAGTATATTTACCAAATTGGCCAGGGAAGCGAGCCTTCGGTACTGAATCTCATTGAACATGTACGGGACGCTATTTTTCTTGTTATTGCTGCTGTAAATTATATTTACGTGTATAACTCATTGACATCCAAGGCTCCACTGTGTGTATTATATCTGCACAAATAATGTGCTCACAGGCGGATCTGCATATTCTGCCGGTTAGGCCGAAGTTGAGAAATAATTATTGACTGTGTGACCGGGTTGGTAACTCTCCCGTGGAGACTGCATGGTTCTTTCAGGAGAAAAGTCGGCTTTTCATCCTGAAAAATAGTCAAACCAATTATACAATGCATACGATTTACAGGTACCATATATGTAAATACCATGTTGTTGCGTCTGAACAACAGAAGCCTTTTCTACAGATATTTTCGTGGAAACTTTCGAAATGGCTTCTGTGATTTTGCATTTTCCTTTTAAACTAGTTGGAACTGGTGCGGCTTCTAACCATCGTACATTGGTAGTTTACCTCAAAATTCTCCGAAATACCTTTTCATCTATCCGACCCTTCCCGCTCCCGTTCTCTAGAATAACGTTCCTTTAGGTGAATGGATATGACACTCTACCGAAGCTGAAGACCACTATATGAACAGATTTCGGGAACCATCCTCAACCCATTTACAAAAATAAAATGCGCAGATTTCAACAATCTTAAGAGTTCAGGTTCATCATTAAAAGAATAATAATAAATTAAGAAAAACTAAATATAAATGCTATCCATCCATGGAGAACTGCTCCTCATCCATTCAACCCACTTTTCCCTGACACATAATGTTGTCTTGATGACGTAAATTTATAGTTCACAGTTGGTTGCAATCGAGTTTAAAACTAATACTGCTTCTCCTCATTGCAGGCCTCCTTTTCGCCATACGCATTCCTATTCTTCAGAATAACATTTCCCAAATTTAGTACTCTAAGGATCCCCTTTCATTAAAAAAAAAAAAAAAAAAAAATGGACCCTCAAACTGATCCGAAGACTATAACTCGACTCATATCTTTATAGAGATGTTTCCTGGGGAAGACACCGCTGCAAAATACGTCTGACAGTCATTGGTTGATGTATTGTCTGCGAGAATACTTTTAAACTTGTTCTTTGTTTGCATACATCTCGGTCACACCATTCACTACATTGGAAGGACTACATTGATAGTCCGTATACTTTTGGTAGCGTAGTATATATTAATTGAATGCCTTAAAGGCAAGTGCACATCGAAAAACACGATTATAAAGGACTTATTGTACTTCAACGGCTTATGCTTCGAATATAATAATTAGCGAGCTCGAACCTGGTTAATATCTAACAGAGCGGGTTTAACACTCATGCGGTGGGCTTTCGTTCTCAAGATCTGCAACATTAGCGGCTGTGGTTTAGCGAAAATTTTCTTCTGTGGCGCCGACTCGATTGTTTAGGGGTTGGCAGGAGGCGGCTTTTTTGTGTGGAGTATAGTGCAGACCCCTGGGTGACAGTTTGATTGCCGGTCTTCTTGGGGTTACACACGGTTTCCAACTAACGGTAATAAAACTAACGAGCCGACGAGGCACGGCTCTAAGTGTGTTCTCGTAGGGCTAACAACTGCTATCGGCTGAAGGAAGTCCCAGACCTAACATTTACAAATTACAGGGTAGCCCAGTGACAAGGGCACATAGGCGCCGTTTCCAGGAGGAGCCCTGCAGCCACGGACTCCCATTAGGTCGGCTGGTTTTGTCAGGCATGATTTGTCAACCAGCAAACTCAAGGGTGGCGTCGTGGGCTGCTTGAAATTGTAGTGAAGTCGGCGGAGGCGAGTCATAAATGTGTCTGTTGGCGTTGAAGTGCCAAAGTCCTATTCCCCTCCCGCCCGGTTCAAAGATCAAGAGAACAAAACTCAGGCATTACGAATCAGCGCTTCCATGGAGGTCTTCGGGAACGGCAGGAGTCAGAGTGACAGCGCAAACAGGTAAATGCCATGTCTAACCTCACCTAGGAGATAGTCTGATAGTTAGAGCACCCCGTGTTTTACGACACAGTTCAGCATGTTCACGTGCAAAGTACAGTTGTAGTATTCGGAGAGTTCTTCGTCATGGTAATTACCCCGTGTCTTAATCATCCTGAAGCTTAAAGTTATCGTTGGCATTCTTTCCGTTGATACAAAAGGGTGGATGCTGGCCATGCCTTGCGCTATGAGAAGGATGTGTACGAAGTTGCTATGGCAGAAATACACAGCGTTACACAAGTTATGGGCTCGTAATAAATCCAATGTAAAGTGTAACTAAATGGAATCATTGCACATGAAAATAAAACTCCATTTGCTTTATGAGTGTAGATCTGAAAACCAATGCAAAATAAATAGATTTAATACAGTATACCGATACTATGGATATTTTAATTCGTTAAAAGTTGACAACCAGTCTTTTAACTACCGAAATATAAATGGCTTAATTAATTATGAATTAAAACATTTTGGTGATTTTGCAACTGTTGTCTGTTGTTCAATGATTCATTTTAATTCTTTATTTTTAAGAGCCGCAATTAAATATAATCGAACATTTCCAAATTAGTACAAAATCTTTAATTTCTTCTATTTTCGAATTACCACATACGAACTGTAAGACAGTTTAATCTTTCGTGAAGTGCTAGCAGAGCTTACTGTAAAGAAGTTGAATAGCGATGCCTAATAGAAATTGAATTATCAAATTCGCACTGTCATTTAATACGCAATTCCTGGGTCGATAAGAAGCACCACAATCCAGGAATAATTTGCAGCTGAATTGGCATTTAATAGCTATCGTCAAATAATATAAACACTGTGTCCATCAACGCGGACAAACAGGAAAATCCTTACTAAACCTCTTTAGCAGAAAGACTTCGTCAGTAAACGACATTGATTTGCGCAAAATATAAATTTTAAGTCTTAGTTGAATTACGAAATATCATCTTATGTTAAGGGACTGCATTACTCTGTAGGCGGAATGTGAGGAAACGAGGAAAATGCGCTCGACACGGGAGAATGACAAGAACTCCATCATTACCTCTTAATTTGAGGTATTTAAGTATATTTTAAATGAAAGGATCAAATGCAATGAGGAAATGAAAGTAGCATTTTTTTGTTTGTGTTTCATAGGCATTCATGTATAGATTTTCATTATCTTGGCTCATTTGAAATGTTAGGACCTGGACCATTTAAGAATAAAAGAAATAAATTAAAATATAGAATATTTGGACTCATTTCATAAGTACGAATATCAGGTATATTTTAAAATTAGATTTTTCGAAACAAAATATAGAAAAATAAAATGAAAATAGTAGATATAGGAACTTTGCGCTAATCTACAAGCTAAATTCATTTTATTTATAACCAACACAAATTACCTCCTGACATTGCTCTCCCAAATGTTTCATGTCTGAATCTTAAAAAAAAAAAAAAAAAAAAAAAAACCCTCAAATTTGGACTCCATTTTCATTACGAGCACGAACAGGCCCAAAAACAGTCAGTTGTGGTGCATCTTCTGTACCACCCTGTAGATTTAGGACACTGAGCGTTGAATAAAACAAGAGCACTCCATGAGGGAGTAGGAGAAATCTTTACTCTGGACACAAACCTACTCCGGACCGAACTTAAAATGTCACAAAAAATTTTCATTAAAACAACAGCGAAAAACTCAACAAATAGGCGACACCCGCCCGCGTTGCAGTTGGTACTAATTAAACCCATAAAATTCGTACGAGGGAACTCTTCTTTCACCAATATTTTTGTATATTCGGATCGTTTCTGTGGTAGCATAGTGTTTGTATCACATGCCGACTGGTTCGAAACCCATCTATAATGCTAGCCACTTACTGAGGTCTATTTTAGCTGTACCGAGTTAGTGAGTCTCAGGTGCAGGGTTTTTCCTGTATATGGCCCATTTCACAAACAAATAAAGAACCCTTAAATTACATACAACTTGTAGAGGAAGTATATGGTCGCTTCGTGGTTTGCACTGCCTTGGCATTAATCCAAAACAAAACGAACTAGGACAGCTAAATTCCACAATGCCTAACATTTAAAAAGTCTGATTCCTCTTTCCTTGTAGGTTACATTTCCGTTTCTGTCTGTGATTCTGAGCAAATCAAGTTTAATTGAGCAACAGATAACCAGGAAGATAGTCCAGCTGCAGAGAGAAATACTGTAATAATAAAAAAAAATTGATAGTGATCAAATCAAAAAATGGCAAGATGGATGATTACAAGACAAATTTATTATTCTATTTCAAAGTAATAAATGTTTCTAATATGACAGAACACAAGTGTCTAAACCCATGATTTAGGTAAACTGCTGTTTATTTAAAAAAAAAATATTTCACTCACCTTTTGAGCTATAAAAACAGATAGACGAGAAAGACATTCTTAATAAATTCCACGCTTAGCACAACTATATTTAAGTAGTTGTTGTCAACAGGAGTCTCCTAAGTTGCCAGCATTACTCAACCCTGATTATTATGCAGGGCGCATCCCGCGGTACAATTTTAACAACGTATCTGTCCTTCGGTTGTGACACAGCTAAACGTACGAGGTTGTTGTAAGAACAACGTGATCATTCTTCGAAATTCGTTCTGTGCCACAGTGCGATTTAATATTCCATTTCGTTGTTCAGTTCTGTAACCATTTTGTTAGAGCAACGCTGTGTTGGCAATATTTTGCAAATGGGATTGAATATAAAGTTTTACTTCCGCAGTTGAAAATGCGATGGTACAGAGCCGGCATGTTTCGCTTCAAATCTCGAAACAATGCCGTTATAGAAATTTTGCATTCCAGATTCATTGGAGATACTGCGATGTGGCGTGATACAGATCAGGAATAAATTTTGGAAGGCAATTATGGGAATGGATGCAATACGGAACAGTGGATAATAGGAAACGTGTGTTAATGCTTTAGAATACTGGAGAGCTTTATTAATTTCGGTTACAATGAATTGCAAAGTTAATTTTGCAGAATTCCAATACTGCATGATATTAATATTAGGAATTACCCGATTTCCAGTGTTAGACTAAACTAAAAAAAGAAAATTATTTAAACCGAACGCAAAATAAAGTAGCTAAGCCCAATGAATGATAAGGTAAAGTTTAACTTAAAATATACTGGTTTTCTTATCGCATAATACCTGATAAGGTAAAATATTTTGATGCCCCCTTATCGCCTAACGATAAGAACGGTGATGACTGCCATTCATACAGTAATCAATGAAATTCATGAGAGGTCATAAATCGAATTGGTTACAGGAAGAATAAAAGATCTTCGGTTAATCAGGCTGATGATGCATGACATCGTGGCAGACGACTCTCAACAGCAGGTGTCCTCGATGTTAAACATTTGCTGATATTTTATTTGTAGCCTTGAAACTTTTTAAAGTAAAAGTCATACTTCCACGTCATTTTCACAACAGAAACAGAACCGATACCTTTCCATACACATGACAAGTGACGAATCCACTGAACTGTCTCTCAAGAAAGCAAACTGCTGTGAAGGAAACTCAAACGATATTACAACCTAGCCTTGTAATGAAGTGAGATAATCCAAAGTGACTGATTGATAATGTTTATCTTGGACGAACAGTTTTAAAACCATGTATGGCCTGCATAGTAGGATAAAGCAGCGATATGCAAATTTCTTGTATCATCACAGCTGAACAAGCCTAGTTGTTGAAATCTATCTATAAATTTGCTACTTTTAGCGACAAAGCAACTAATTTTTGTGTATTGTATTGTTTTGCTCATTTGTCTTGTTTCTCTGTAATGTAAATTGTAAAGTTTAAATATTTCAATAAATATCTTAACTATCACGTGATATAACAGCTTGCATTTATTTTAATTGTCATATACAGTAATATCCTAACAAATGTATCATCCCTTTCAATTTATCAACAAAAGACAGTTACATAGCACAGTTTATACTTCATATTTAGGGCTTACGATGAAAATTTAACTGCAAGTACAGTAGTAGGTCACGTATAAAATCTCGATGTGTGACGTCATGTGAAAAGATGGTCAAAGGAACTGTCGTGTATGCATTTTTTTTAAAAAATCTATCTTCGATAATTTCATTAAGCAATGAAATTTAAACAAAAACACGCCTAAATTAATACGTATTAAGTATAATTTTAATTCAGAATTAAAAACTGAAGAAAATGGCCAGACAGTGTACGCCATTAAATTATTGAAACATGTACATATGAGGAACTCAATGTTTGTTTTACCTACTGCGAATTAGCTCTAGGAAGCCGGTATAAAAGTTAAACCTTCTAAAATAAATAAATAAATAACGGATATGTACGAGTGTATATAATATTTTATGAAATGCGGTTAAGGCGAAAACATTCACTGTAGCGTGACCTCCGATGCTGGAATAATGAAATACATCCTGAATGGCGCTGCGGCGTGGACTTTTTTAATCTCTTCCCTCCACCCCTACTGTTTCATTTTGACATTCACTCATTACTTTTTAATAAAACCGAGTTACTAATTTAAGTTTTATTTATTAAAAGTTAAAGTTATTTTTCGAAATCGTCAACTGCCCTTCCTGCAATGTCAATGAATAATTGGCACATTGAATTCTAATGATTCGCGCTCAAAGTCAGCAAATAAATGCCGTATTCGAGTTATCCCTAGGAATTCAAGTGTCTTACCCAGCTCGGATTTTGTACGAATGTGTAAAAATTTCTAAATTATTTTAACACATTTTATTTCACTGTAATGGTCAAGTGGTGTTGTGGTGGATTTTGCCTTTCCATTATAGCGATATTTCACGTAATTGGGCTTAAATTAACAAATTGAAGAAGAAATCGGTGATATATAAACCTCTGTACGGGGACACAAAAATTAGGTACTTAACTGTCAAATTAAAAAGCTAAAATCAAAGTTTCCGTCTAGGTCATGAGCATTAATGCAGCAGGGTTATCTATACCAATTAAAGGTAGGAGCGGATTAGAAAACTTTGTTTTACAGTTAAATCGATCGATCAGTCTTTACGGTTACAAAAGGAAATTTCGGAAGATTTCTTTATTACTTTGAATTATAAGGGCTGAGAACGTTAAAGGATTCCATATAGACGTGGGTTATCAGTCAACTACGAGGGACAATGATTTGATTACGTTTAACTTACTATGCATAAGTAAGATGCGGTCAGAAGCATGTTTTGAGGGGAACAATTAAAAAAAACATCAACCTTGATTTAAGTTTTTTTTTTAATTAATTAAAATAAAAATTGTAAAATTGTGTGGGGTTTGCTAAGACTAGCCAATATATGTGATTCTTATTAAACTACGTTGTCTTAAATGCAAGGAAACAGACTAAAACGAAATCAAAATGTAATAAACGAAATAGTTTATTATTAGGAAAAGCTACCTAATAGCGAGTAGGTCCTCTTTAGCCTGGATCTTGTGGTATGGATTCAATGTGGTTTCGAAAGCGTCCCACAGGGATCCTGGCACATGTCGACTCAAATGCTTCCTACAGATGTTGCAAATTTGAAGGTTGTGAATGTTTACTCCGAAGATCTCGTTTTGAATCTCCCCACAAGTGCTGAATTGGATGACAGGGGAGACCACTTGAGTAGTCTGAATTCATTCTCATCACCTTGGAAACTATTTCTCTACGATACTTGTGACATGGCGATTATCCTGTTGGAAGAAACCATTCCCAGTTGAATACGCTGCAGGTTGTTGTTATTTGATTTTTAGGAGCATTAGCAGCTAAGGCCATATTGCTCCGGGGATATGCGGTGGTCATTCCCTGACCTTTCCACATCCTCCGTATTTGGTGGCCACGGGCTCTAACCCTGTCTAATCAAGAAGCGTGTGTTACGCACTGCTGCTCCTTCCAACCTGGCTACGGAGGCGCCTACGCTGCAGCCACGAAGAGATACGTCGCGTTAGTTGTCAAAGCAACTGATAAAGATTCGAAACTTTCAGAACTCGTATACACAAATTACTCAACAAAATTTTAAACATCCCTTAACACTTAGTAACAAGTTTTATGTCCTCCCCCTCATTATTTCATAAAGAAACAACTTCCATTCAAGTCATTATTTGATATTAAGAAAAACCTATTACGTAACATTTGTGCGATTCTCATTCCCCCACTCCCGCAATATTTTATATCTGGGCCTTCGCCTCCTCTTCCCGCTTTACACAATTTATGAGCGGGCTCTAAGCCAGTGGAAAACTTTGGCAACGCTATTTGGGGAAGCGTTGTTTCTTAAAAAGTTCCTTAAAATATATTTTCTTCAGATTAGTACAGCTATCCACTCTTGAGATTTCGTATACATAATGCAACTGGATTATATTAATTACACAACAGATACACATTCATTAACTCTGATATTACGTTTTTTCCCCTTCAGTATCGTGGCAAGCACTGAAGTAATCTATGTCTAAGTATGAAGATAAAAACGAAAACATCATTGATTCCCAACGATATTTTCTCTTGCAGTTTCTTTTAGCGTTCCTTCGGTTTGAAACCCACTATGACATATCTTTTCAAAGTGGGAGCTTGCATTCTGCATATTAAAAATTAAAGTTTTCAGATAAAAAAGACGCATCTTACAAAAATCATAATGAAAAAAAAAAAATAATATAATGACACATTTCTGAAGTTAAAAAAATTGTCTGCACTGCAGAAGTAAATATATGTTCCACGAAGTGTTCGCTATGTTCTATGCGTCACATTTTCTCAAGCTCTTCCTCCCTCTGTACAGCTTACAGATCTACACGAGCCCAAGTATCGAACCTCCCCCCCCCCCATCACAAAGGGAACCAACGCATCGCCGATTAAAAAACGTCGTCCTATCGCACATACAAGAGTAGCTTCTTCTGATAACCAAGACATAACGGATTTCGGCTATTCCTTTCGTCTTTTAATTCCAAAGCATTTTAACATCAATATTTAAACAATTTATGTAATTCTGACAGCTTTCTAAGTTATACTTCTATAACTAGTTTAGAATTCAAATTGAACGTTTGATTCACTGAATTTGCTCCATTAAATATAATCTACAACTGATTACATGAACAACCGTTGCAGTGTCCGAGATTACAATATGGTTTCCCCGCCAGATTCATGAACTCAGTACACGTGTTAAAGCTGAGAGACAGAATCTGCTATTAGGCCACTTCTGTAACCGAAGCCCAGTACAACTGCTTCCATTAATTTGGCAATTAGCAGACAGTTTCGCTTCCATACAACATTAGCACACGTGATTTCAGTTGTAGCAAGCGATGTGAGTCTACAGTGGCGTGATGTGCCATTCTCACATTAATATCCCCATTTCTGTTCTTAGTTCGGTAGAAGAGTTATACGAGCCAGCTGTAATGCAAAGCGGTAGGAGAGCACACAGGGACAGATACGCCAAATTATTACATTTAATGCACAATAAAGGAAGGAAGCGTTTAGCATAAAGCTATCAGATGATAATTCAATCTACTTATAGTAGCAAATACAGCAAGTGTCAATAAAATGCATTCTGCTCCTGCGCAGTTCGCTTCACTGCATTGTGAAGAAAAATATAGGTGGAAGGACTGCTCTCCTCAACCATATTTTCGTCTTTCACTTCTCTCTGGATATGCTTTCACGTATTTCTGAGTAGTGCAGTAAATAAGTTAGATTGAGACTTACCCAGACATCCTTCACCCCCTTTTCCAATAGGACGTATTAGAAACATCGTTCGTCTACCATCTCTTTGGTCTAATCGAAATCCTGAGTAGACCTATACGCAATTATCCACTGGAACTTAGTAGAAAAGAGAAAGACCAATAGTTACAGTTCATTTTAAAACATACTTAAACACCCTTAGTGAAAATTAAACGCAGAAAATCAGAGAAAAAGTTCTATTACAACGGTTTCATTTAATTATATATACGGTTTGAATTATTTAAATTAATAAATCTTTAAGTTATAAAATTCAAGTTTATTGAGACATTTTTTTTAAATTTTTCTCATTTGTGAAACGACCTTAATTTTATTAGCTGAATTATAAATGCTTATCATTTATATAAAATAACACCCAAGGGGCTCACATGTGGTATGGGCTTGGCACACCCAGGGTCCTGAGCTGGATATCATCATTCTCTCTTTCCCTCTCAGGGTAACTCAGAAAAAAAATAATTTTTTTTTTTTGTTTGGCTCGTGCAGCAAAAGACCTCAAGTTTCCTTGCACCATACGGCTAATATTAACATCTTTTCTCAGTCTGTGCTTTTACTTTCTCGATATTGTTTCGCTGCATTTTTATCTCTGAGAAAAATGCTTTGTTATTCTAATTATTAATAAATTAAATTACCTTTTTTATATTTTAGATAGTCCCATCATTTACCAGGTGAGAGTAATTCTGTACTTGAAAACCGGTCAGCTCATGGTTTTTCCCTATTTACAACGCACGTTTTTCTGAACATTCCACCCCAGCCCCAGTCAAGTTACTTTTTTTTATGAATAAACAAGTTTGTTTTAGTGTTGTATTGCACCGTATATGATATGTCTGTGAATTGGGTGCGTTGTGTGATCGATTTGCTATTCGCTAGAAGAAAAACCGTGCTACCCTCGCCTGAGACCGATCAACTCGGCCACATTGTTAAAAAGTCCATAATTCTTCACGTCATCGACGGGATTCAATCGCATGTCTTTTCCAGCCGGTGTGGGGAGGACGGCGATTATACCAACTGTGCTTCCCACAAGGGCGAATAGAAATGTGATATTTGGAAATTTATACAGTATCAGGAAAGAATAATTTTTATCGGATTCTCAATATTCCTATTTTTTTTTTTTTATCTTTCTTTTCCAAATCTTCTTCTTTTAAGGTGTTCATCATTAATTTACCCTCGTGTATATTTTGACTAGATTTTATTGCTAATGAATTAAACCGTACATAGATGGGGTCTAATCCATTAGTAAAATCTAGTTCCTCATCACCTTCCCTTAAAATAATGAACTTGTTAGAGATGGCATCAGTAGCTCAGTCAAAAATGTAGTTTCGTTCGTCAGAGTAATCCGGCATTAAATCAGGACTAATTTGCTTAGAAATTTCAATTTATGCAGCACATCCCTTGACTCTGTAATTTTTTGTACCTAGCCCTAAAACGGTATTTCGTATCTTTAAGTCTACCTCTTTTAAATATGCATATATTTCAATCCTGGAAAATAGTAATGTGTGGTGGACAGACCAGTTGACTTCTATTCATCTATTAGACAAATGAGATAATTTATCCTAGTTTTGAGAACCAAGCTTTGTGAACTTTGATATCATGTACTTAAAAGTAACATTCACTTTTCAGTATCAAGATGTTAGTGAATGTAGATGTGCATTTTTTTGGGTTTCCATCATTCCTAAGGCTGCTTTTCCATCCTTACAATATTATTCATTAGATTCCTCAAAATCGTTTCAAGCTCTAAATTATCTGAAGAGGAAAATCATGTCATGAAATGATCTTAAGACAAATTTGATATATCATAAAAATTGTGTTATGTTTTACTGTTTAATGCCTCGAAGACTATGTGGGAGGTAACAGTCGACCTGCAAGGTATACGCATAATGCGTATTCTTCCAATTTATCATTTTATTTCGTAAGAGCTGTAGAGAGGAATTTCACTCCATATCTGAATGAACATGTGATCATACATGATAAATTTACATTTATAAAAAAAGAAAATCATTTATCATTTTTAAATAACCACTGTATGTGACTACAGTAAACTTCCAGTCAACTGTTTCTAAAAATTACAATTTCAGAAATGGAACAATCAAAGTGAGTTTTAACTCCCAACCAACAATGTGATGACATATTTCTAGAGTATATTTCCACTTTAGGAGGAAATGTTTAATTTGAGGAAGATCCTTAAGTGTCCTCCTTTTCCACATAACATGGCAGGAGTAATAATCAACGCCTTTCTTTCTTCCGTTACTTGGGTTTAGTTTATATTAAAAACGTACTCTTTGCTGCGAGGAGCGATTTCAGGTATACAAATGAGCATTACCATTATGGATTATCTAGCCAACTAAAGGCTGGTTTTGATTGAAGCATTAATTAAAATATAAAGCTTGCTCTTCGCCTAATTTAATGAAGTATGCTTTCTAGAAATGAGTCGATGGGTGTTGGGTGGTGAAAATGGCTATGCTACGTAAATAACACAAGTTCCCCCCCCCCTCAACGCGAAAAATAACAATACGTGTTGTTATTGGATTTTAGGAGCATCGGAGACTAAGGCCACATGGCTCCGTGTATATTATCTGTAAATTGCATGTGTTCTAAGGTCGATTTTGTTTGCTGGATGAAAAACCGGGGTTTCTGGGATGAAACACCATGTTACCCTCGCCTGAGATTGACTAACTCAGCCACGTTGTGAAAAATACCCATAAAATCCCCTCCCGTCATCGACGGGATTCGAACGCAGGTCTTTTCCGCCCTGCGGGAAAATAGCGCTAAATGAACCTGATTTATGCGAGTACGGGCTCAAAGTCTACCAACCAGAAATTGCACGCATTCACTGATTGTAATGGGGAGGGAAAAATAAGCTCCATTCCATAAAGAGGAAAACGAGGTCTAAAGCTCCATTGTGAGAAGGATAATGCTACAGTGGACTGTCACAACAGCGTCACAAAAGGATGAACATTTTAACCACAAAACTCTACGCAGGGTTTTAGGTCAGCATCGAGTAATTGTAGCGAGACTATAGATAAGAGCAGCGGCAGTATAATTGAGTATAATATACATCAAAATGATTTGGTTGTAACACATCTCCTGTCTTCACTGGTATCATATTACCAATGATGGATGTTTCATTGACAAAACTATTGTTCTTGCTGACCAATTTAATAACATGAGCTGTAAAAAGGAAGTTATTGCTGATGAAGAAATTTACTTTAAACAAAGTCCTAAAGGAAGGAGATTGAATTTCACATTGGAGTTCGTTCTAATGGAATGTCGACGTGTCGCAAAATGCAATTGTATTGGAAAGTTGACCACAAATGATTCTCTGCTAAAAGTAGGCATGCACTGTAAACTAGAAGTAGGAAATATTTAACAGGAAGCAATATCTCAACTATCAACTGTTTGAGCTCAGTTGTTCTGTTTTAATTACAATAATTTTAAAAAATATATTTTTAAATAAGAGTTCTACAGTTTTATTATTAATGTTTCGCCTATTGTGTACTTGCCAAATAAAATAAACACCTGGTGTTTGTTACAGTTAAAACTTGTCTCTCACAACTTTCACTACTGTAATTCCCCCACAGTGCACACTAGGTTCGATTCCCATCAAAATGAGAAGGTTTTGAAGCCCTCAACAGTGGTCTGCTCTTTTCTCTTTTGCTAGGAGTTATGTCTTTTTTTTTAATATTCCTCAAAACGATCACAAAATATGCGCAGTTTACAGACTGGATAAAACCGACAACTCATGGCTTTTGCTACCTAGACTTACTCTAAATAACTAGGCACATTAAATCTGTCTCTAAACAGGTTTATTAATAGCGATACCTGCGTAACTATTAAAATGCGCAATGAAATTTATCCATTACGCATTTTATATTCATTTCAGTAAAAACAATTACGTAATTATTAAGTTAGATGATATACTTTTTCTTTAGTTCCCAAAGGACACTTTTATACTCAAACCGTTTACAGACAAGTCTTGTACATTTAACAGATAAGTTAAATTGTTGCCACGATTATAGTTTGCCATTTCTGTGTTTATTAATAGCAGTATTCACTAGTATTAACTTTGTAAATATTATATCCAATTTAAAATATGATTCGTAAGTTCACCATCGCCTGTTACAACTGCGTAATTAAATTTATTGTGGAGTGTTTCAGTTGTTCCCGCAATAAGTCGTGTGAAATGATCTCTCTTGTTATAACTTCGTCAAATGGTACTAAACTATAAATAAGGAACACACCAATAGTTTTAAAGAAACATTTATTTTTCAAGAACCAGTTTCCTTGGTTATTTTGATGACTAAGAGTAGCTAGTGCAGGAGATAAGGAGATACAGGAAGAAAGCGATAATTATGTAAAGAAACAGAACGCAAAATCCATGCTATAATTATTATGATTGTCATTAATTTTCAAAGGAGATATTGTTTAATTGAACATTTTCTTTGGAAGTCAAAGTGCTTCAAGAAGATACAAATAAACACTGATAAAGATCTGAAACGCGAGCAGATAGAGGTGATCACTGTCTCTGTACAAAGGATATATGTACAAACATAGGTGACACAGGAAACTGTAATCACATAAATCTGTACAGAACTATGAACAATACACTATTTACATCGGGTCTGGACACCGTCGTCGGGCACCGTTCTGTCAAATATTGCGTTAGGCTAGTGGGAGACCTCGAGGTTCAGCAACCTGTAAGATCGCTATACATAACATATATGACTCTTATTTACACAAGGCTGGACGATAAAAGTTAATATTTTAAGGATGCACAGGTGGCCCTAACCTTTGTCCATAGATTCCGTAGGGAGAGTAGTACATGCCAAGTCCTGGGTGAGGCAATGGAGGAAGAGGAGCTCCTTGAAGTGTTGCCAAGGATGGTTTGTACGGATGATACCTGCTAGCAGCAGACAGAGAACTAACTGGACTGAGGCTGGTTGGGTAGCTTCGTCTGAGTCCAGGGGCAGTTAATGAAGGTGCTGAACTGTAGTGAAGGTGACACGCTGAGCCAAGTCCAACAGCAGACGACAGACTCAAGCTAGGTGATATTAGTTGTAAAGCGGAGGAGTCGTTGGCTGACAAGTTAGTGTGTGTCCGAAGGTGTTGGAGCAATTCTTCAGATGTAGTGAACCGCTTGCCACAGTAGGTATCTCCCACCATCCAGCTACAGACATTAGGCCTAGCGAGCATTGACTGAGAGTACAGCTGAGAGTTCAGTCCGGACACTGCAGCGTTTGCGGCAGCGGCCGCTGCAACAGCAGCAGCGGGTGAAGTAGACCCGGCAAGGTTGGGAAAAGAGGGATTGAGTCCGGGGAGTGGGGCACCGAGTCTTTCGTGAGTACATTGGGTGCAACCACTGGGACAAGACGATAGCTGGGCACTCTGCATGCTTAACTGACAGTTGGTGCAGTAAGGATCGCGACAAACGGGAACCAGAGTCGTGCCTCCATTGGCTGTTTTGACTCGTGCGTATCCGACGTAGGGTGAGATTGCTGAACCGAGCGGGTAACTTCCGGGCTTAAGAGCTCCGTTCTGTGCGGCGATACTCGGAGGAAAGGCGTGAACACTAGAGGCAGCATCTACAGGAATATGACCGGGTACAGGGTTGCACCCAGAACAGTTGGCCAATGGGTTAAGTCCATTGAGTCCAGCTTTATAAGCGCCTAGACCTAAGTGCGATAAGCTGGCCAGGCTATCTTTAACTGCAGCAGGATCAGCCCGACCAAGGTCCAGTCCAAGAGAAGCGGATGAGCCGTAACCCAATCCACTAAGCGTGTTTTGACTTCCGCAGCTCCCGTTAGATGTGGATACACTCGAGGTCGCCGGGGTGGTCAAAAGCGATGAGCCGCCCGACTCGGATTTCGCGGTACTCCCACTGTCAGACGCAGTCGGGGACGCCTTGCCGCAAGATCCCGTACTTCCTCCGATCGGTGAACTACGACTCATGGCTGGAGAACTTCCTTTCGAAGGCGGTGTCTTTTTGTCGTTATCAACACACAGCTCCTCTTTCTTCACGGACTCGTACGGCTTGAAGGCTGGTTTTTCGTCGCTTGACCTCTCTTTTTCTTTGTTCTTCTCGCTGTCTTTCGACTTTTCAAGAGGAGGAATTATCGGCTTGTTGTTGGGGTTGTCAGCTCCGATATTACTGCATGTCTGGGCTAACAGAGCGAGAGGACTTTTCTTAGCATCCAACTGAAAGAAAGACAATAAAGTTGAGTGCATTGTAATGGTAGGCCAGGCGTAATATGACACGTTAGAAAAAAGATTTTCTATTAATACCGATATCAATGTGCTGAATAAAACTCAGAATGACAAGTGTAATAAAAAACAACGGTCGTATGATTGACACTAGTCCCAGGAGTAATGTCCTAAGCGCGCATCTGTTTTTTCCTGTTAACAGATACACGCCTTTCTAGTATTGCAGTAGTCGTCAACTGTCAAAAATTACAGCAGAATAAGCACAAAAAAAAGGAGACTTCTGTGTTTTATATATAACACAGTACTTGATACCTTTCGGAGTTGACACATTTTGTAAGCCGAAATATGTTCACACTTTTTTTTCTCTTTTAAATTAAAAATAGACTATCAACGATGCAGTGAACGACAGTTGCTTCCAGCACACCCATCATATTAAATATCTTTATTACAAGCACATAAACAAATGAAAGGCAATCTCTAAACTGTTTAAATTGTTACAACATTGCTTAAAATTTGGAAACAATTTACAGATTGCCGTTTTTTATATAGAAAATAAAAATTAAAGAAAAATAAATTGTAATGAAAGTGAATAACCAAATACAGAAATATTTATAATTATGTAGGAGTTAATATTAATTATCGCAGTGTCAATAATAAATTCATCACTTCGTTTTGATTTCAAAAAGTATAATGCGTGTGGGGGTGGACGTAGTTAAGGACGATTCTAAACATGTGACGCCAGAAAATTATTGGGAACCCATAGAAAACTAAGTAGTTTAAATTGTAGGCACGAAAAATGCAATATTAAATAAAAATCTTAATTGTAATAACTTCACTATAAAATCTTATCTGCAATAATAAAATGACAGTCAAAATGTTATCATTTGCGAAATCGGCAATTAAGTGTGAGTAATCTAGCGATGATGCTACAGTTTTCCACTGAAGAGATTGAAAAATTCAACCAACGTTTTTGTAGTCGTAGACTTGTTTTATCTTAGAAAAGCTCTCATAGTTTGCTTTCTGTGCCAAAGCAACTTGGATATGTAAATATAACACGTAAGTGTATTTGTGTCTGTAAATTGCATATATCTTATGGTCGGTTTGCCTGTTTTGTTCCAACTAAATTTCTGGGGAAAGAAGCTGTGCAACCTTCGGTCTGATTTGGACTAACTGTGCCACCGTGTGAGGGAAAAAAAAGATAAAAAAACTCAAAAATTCTTGATCGGATTCGAAGCCGCCTTCTCTGTATAGCGTGCAAGTCAAGCGACCATAACCATGCACTCCACGAGAGGGTTTCTCTCTGTAGTTCCCGTAACTGATATATGGAACAAGGCCCTTTTTAAGTTCCAAAATCCGAAATTCCATAAAATTGGCGTCACTAGGGCACCGCCCAGTTCTGGATAACATTGTTTTTGAAGTCGGCAAAACTCTGCTTTTATTAGAAACAGTGAACCTCCAATTAAATGTATAAAAATTTTAACTCTGTTTTCTACATATCCCTACTTATCCAAAAAAATCAACAGAAAGAATGAGTAAATTTTTATTTCTTTTTAAACCGACAGTAGAAACAACTACGTCATTGTACTTTATAGTCCAAGTTGGCCTAGACAGTTTTACGAGCTTTCGAAGAATAGCATGGTAATACATAGCAATGGCCGCAAATGTCATACAAATGAGTAGCTTCTTTTTGATTGATCATTTCTTTTTAACTTATCTTAACTGAAGGAAGATCAAGAGTGAACACAAAGGAAAAAACAGCCAATTCATGCTTCATAATGCAATACGCATCGAATAAGCCATTTATAGGCTAAATCAGTATTCAAATTACAACTCGATATCAGCAAGCCTATCATTTACTAACACAGCACAAGGAAACTGCTGATGAATGATAGCTATTACGGAAATAAAAGGGAAACGGAACATCGCCGACTTCAACTCAGCAAACAGAAATATACTGCAGAGTCATGCGAACAGCTATGACACCATTGTGAACGCAGTAGGGAATGAAAGGCGCCCCGCTGAGCTCTGATACCACATGCTATCTGACACAAATGATGAACCGATCAGCTTCTTGCATATATCCTGGCCTCTGTGAAATTAAGGAGTAATCTCCCACCCTTTTTATTTATTTATTTTTGAAGAAAGGGCAGCTCATTTATCGTTGATGGAGGCAAAAATATCTGGAGAAGACTTTTCAAGATCCTGACGACCCCTTCGACAACTCAGGTTGGCTATACCACAAAACAAAGATTGATCACCTTAGCTCTCTTGAAGAGACTGTCCATTAGATGGGCAGAATGGAACTAACTTAAAATAAAAACTGACCTTATACTTGAAATTAAATGATTTTAAATAAGACGCTCAAAGTGGGGCTAGAGTGCGCTTTTTTTTATCAAATATAAAATCACGCAAACAACCCCATCAGTTCACCATGATTAGCACCAAAAAGATTCAGCGTATCACAAAAACAGCAATTTTATATATAAGGCGAAAATTGTTGAGTGCATCTTCTTATATGTAGGCCTATATTAGTATTTAATTATATTTAGAGGCCAACTTAACGCGAAATATGTTCCAGCGATGGTAGGTATTAGGCCTAGATAGCTTCCTTCATGATTCCGAATACCTCGCATTGCCCCGAATGAAACGTAATACGCTCTGTCTAGACCGTCTGATTGAATGTTTACAACCAGTCATAGAATGATCACATTAATCACGGTGAGGTTTACAATCCATCACTCACGCCGAGATTCCATGGCTCGATGTTGATAGCACTATCTCACTCATTGCCTATTAAACATCGACCCTGTCAAAGGATTTGTGGGAACCGAAATGACTGCTAATGATCGCTACAGAAAGGTCAAGCATTAAAATACAATAGTGGAAAATCATAAAAGCAATTTTATAGTAAAGCAAGACCACATGGGAATCATTTGACTTCAGTGATATGATCAATGTGTTTTAACAGCGATCGAAAGAAAACTTTGGACTGTTTGCCCTTATAAATAAGCCAGAACGCTTAGAAGTGGTATTCCCCTTGTATTCAGCACTACAAAGGTCATTCTTATACAAGATAAAAGAAAATCGCAGACAGAGTGGTCCTATATCGCGTACCACACACAAGGCTGTGTGTGGTACGCGATCAAGGACCACTCTTGTGCGATTTTCTTTTATCTTGTACCAAGGATGCCGAATACCACTGCACGGCACTGACCACACACGAATCCTTAATAATCAAACGTAGTGTAGCGTATGAACCCAGTTTATATGACCACTCAAACCACATAATCGTAGTTCTACTCAGCATATATGAACGATTATCCATACTTTAGCAGATGTTTGTTCAAACAGTGAGCCGATAAAACAGACGCATTGGTGCATCGTGTCTGTAAATTGGGTATATTCTAAGTCAGTTTTGCATAGCCCTGTTTGTGACAGACAAGTTTCATTTTTTTTAGTTACTGTATTATATACAAGTACTAAGGCCATTTATACAATTTCAATTTCCGCTGTTTCAGCACGCTTTCTCTACTCCGAATAATTCCACATCTCTGCGTGGCCGAAACCAGACGGATAGAAGCGAAGTCCCTTGTGTCTCAGCAGTAGCGCACTTACCAGTGAAGGGTCTCATTTTGATAAATAATAGTGATACAGTCACTACGTGAATAAAATACAAAAATAATATGACAATTTTTACGTTTATACTTCAGGACAGCCACAAGGTCAGAGAAATGAAAATTGAAGTTCCTTATCTTAGAACCCATGCAAAGTATCCTCACGGGTTGCACAGTGGTTACGATCGCAGTTCTTCAAACTGCATTGAAGAGATCTAGTTTCGAATCGCGTCAGTATGGGTAGAATTTATGCGCTTTTTCACAAACGGGTCCATGTTAGACGGCCTGACTTTTCGTCTAGTTTTTCAAACAGCCAAACCATCCGTAGAACACAAGTCGTTTACTGGAACAACGCCATGATGCTTTATAGCTTTAATTGCTTTAGCGCATAAATAAAACCTTAAAATGCACAGCACAAAAAGGTAGATTCTTCATCGAAAAACGGGTATCCTCTTGACACTCGTTTGGGGAGGCATTGGTTTTCAAATCTCGTCAAGGCTGGAGGTCTTAAAGCCCTCCTCCTCGACTGAGTGGGAAGGTTTCCTCTTCTTCAGTTATGCCCGGTTTCTTTTCCTTGCGCAGACATAATACACAATAAAGATCATATATGAAACATTATACCATAAACAGACTCGTTATGTCCAAAGTATCTAGGAGTCAAAATTCCCTCCAAAACAACACTGAAAAATAATGCATTTCCAACTTACTGAAGTTATAGCTATACAGATATTCATCTTATTTACTGACTCAGCTCGTGTATCACCATTAAGTGAATACACAGTGAAAATTCTGATAAGCTGAAACGAAATATAATGAACAAGCACGATGGGCGTATCAACTGGAAACGGGTAGTTTCGAAGTCAACACACTTTGGTGGCCCTCGCCATCAAAGATCAGTGAACTAAAAAACAAGCAACTGAGACCAGTTTGAAAATCAGCAATTCCTTTTTATGTTAGAAGATGAATTTATCAAAGACAGATTAGGGACGGGGATTATAATATTTTAGCATAATCTGTTGTGATAAAATTCTGAGGAATGCTGGAGAAACTGTATTTGAGTTTCTGAAGTAATTTTCTCAGGAAGCGCCCGAGAATTTGTACAGGTTGATTATTTAATTCGCAGAATTTCAGCGCCACGGTACAACCACTTAGTTTCGGAGAACTGCTGGTAGATGGCAGGATAGTGCAACTATTTCCTAATTGCTGTGAAACTGACTTAAGTTACCAGCTCTCAGTGTAAACAGTTTCTTGAGATCCACAATGGAAGATGGGATACCGAGCAACGTTGTTCTTCGGCTTTGGTGTAAGTGCTTACAGAGCCTATGAAAAATGTCAGACTTACGAGGAGGTTCTAACAATTAAAAAAAAAAGTATAATTTAAGTGGCACAGGCGCATTAAAGAAGGTAGAGAATCTATGATCAAAACGACCACTCTCAAAAACTTATCAAGAAATGGCTTCCGGATATGCTTCTACAAGCGGGTTCCTTCAAGGAAATTATTTCATAAAGGACAGCATCGGTCGACTTCAGTGATAGGATATAAAATTAAGGTGGGTTCATTCCGAATTAAATTATCGACTTGTGTATTTAGAAAGTTCATTGAGGAATACATCAGTCCACTGGTAACCTGTTCTTGTCTCCGCAACTGTTGCTGTTCTTGTCGGGATCTGTGTGAGGCTTTTTTTTTTTTTTTTTTGGCTCAGTTCTGAGCCCTTTGGGTTTGAATCTTCCAGGACAGTTCCAATTATAATAATAATCGGAACACAAAGAATAAACTCACAATGGTACACAAGTTTTTGCCATACACTGTACATATAATGTACAGTGTATGGCAAAAACTTCTGCCATACAATGTACACCCAAGCACGGTACTAAGTACTATAGGTTCTAATACCTCTCGTGTTTGGGGTTCACATAAAAAAAAATATACGATACGCTAAGAATATTTCTATGCTTTTCGCTTAATAGAAATGGGAATTATTGAAAGTTCAACTGGGAAACCTTGGCAACATGGTGATGCCGCACCATGTTCAGTACTCCAGAAATATTTTTCTCCCATACGCAAATGGGCATCACACGACAGTGACCATGAATATGTGTTGTAGTAACGAGGTTCATGAACATTCAAAAGAAAACTGATGGACGGCCACAAGATAAAAGAACACCCTATTTAGCCATCACGGGAGGTAGAACGTTCGGTAAATTTAAACCCATGTTCTACTGTACCCTAGCATTTCACGATCAGTGGAATCCCCCATCGAAATTCCTTATCATGATGACCAATATTTTTAGTTGCCTTTCACGCAATAAGACCAGTGATAGTTCTACTGTCTTTAATTTACTTAAGCCACGACGTTTGCAAACGAATTAAAGTCAGTCAGCACGTCTTGTTACCAGCTTGTCTAGTTCACATGACTGCTAAATACGGTGATATTCTATTCTTTCTGTCTTGTAAACTCCTTTGACTATGTGGTCCATAGAAGATCTTGGGAATTACTTCGTATTATAAAAAAATTCAATGTCTGTGTTAAGGAAGTTGCAAGGAATTCCAACGGATTCATGCTGGACACAATTCTTTTCATTTTGCTACTAAGGAAAGTTCCATCATGGTAAGTGGGACAGGTTAATGCCAACTAACCGTTCCCCTGCGGACAGTACATGCATTATGATTGTCTTTTCACTCCTCGTGTGGAAAGGCTTGGCCTGAATTCCATCTAGACAGGAGGAACCTGTATGTCCACTATCCACCGTGGCTGAGTTAGTCGGTCTGGGAAGGCGGACGTATGGTACCCTCCTTCTGGAATGGTTTTTAATCTAGAAAACAGACAAATAAAATGGACCACAGAACGCACGCAATTTATAGAGAAAATATACCGACGCCCCATGGCCTTGGTGCAAAATCAAAACTTATCATACTCATATTCTTTGCTATGGCTCTATCATGTACCACAATTAATAATGGAGAATCCACTTCATTCATTTCCACGTTATTATTCATAATCAGAACCCTTTCAACTCTGCAAAGTTATTTCCTTTTTTCAGTTTTCTTTCTCATCAGACTTCATAATACTGTATCTGTTGCAGTGGTTAACGAGTAATTTTAATTATTCGGTCTCATATTATTAATATCACGAATGCGTAAGAAAAATTAAATCAAAATATATGAACCCTAAAAACAAAATAAGAATATCATTTACAAGTATCATTTTGACCAGAATGCATACATGAAATTAGACAAATAAAGTGGCTGAAATAAGTAAATTTAAATTTTCTGTTTATACTCAGAGACGACCACATAGGATCAAAGGGATTTAAAGACAGAACAGAGGATCACCTGGACTCGAACGCGAATATTACTGTATCCCAGCTTTGATCACTCGGTTATAACAAAATGGATTTTACACTGTTTCCCTTTATGATATCTTAAAATATAATTAAACAGAAACATATATTTATACCTTATTTAGGGGAGCTTATTAAAGATGGCTACACGTTTTTAAAGTCTCACCAAAAAAAAAAAAAAAAAAACAGACGTATGCTTAATTTTACAATATAAATGAATCCTTTAAGAGGCGAGTCTTTGTATAAGAATTAATACGCATCGCCCTAGCATATTTTTAGAAGCATTTAGGAATATATTTTTATTTAAAAAAATACTTTAATATTTTTTCCGGTTGTCATGGAGATAAAAAATGGTTTACACGTTTCTAACATTATGTAATATTTCTATAAATCTTAGATTATGTATATCAACAGTGATAACAGGATATTTATAAATATCCCGTAGAATTCTGCACTCTTATTTGGTTGTGTTGAACCTTATCTTGAGTATCTTTATCAAAATCCAATCTACTTATCAAAAATCAGCACGTAGAGAGATAGATAGTTACGTTAACTGCGTAGTTATCTTTGTTGTAATAATTAGTAAAGCTGGCTAACGGAAAATCGTTAAAATATATATATATATTTTTTTTTTTTTTTTTTAGGCCAAAACTCGGCGAAATTTGATTTGGTACAAAACCATACGAAAATCACATCATCCCATTTTTCCTCGATCATTACGAATTGCAGTAGTAACCATGGAGGTAAAAATCCGGACTGCACATTATCGTACAATAATGGACGTTAAAGGAATTCAGCGCGTTCTACCAAACATACGAAGCGTCATGCCACAATGTTACTCCTATACTGGATATCTAGCGAGTCATCAGCAATTATTGATACATATTGACAAGAAGCTAAAAGATTTAGAAAACAAACGCACCCCATAATATAAAACTGTCTCTTTTTCTTTGTATATGATAGAAACCGCTCACAGCACAAACGTAAAGAAACTAAATGCCGCAGCTCGAGCAGTTGCTGGGCTTAAACGAGCCTAAGACCAACTACGTTACCGCATCAAAATACGCTTTGCGAATTAAGAATTTATCGTCTGAGTTACCTGTGTTTCCGGACGAGGATCTGGTGTTAATTAATTCATATTTGGAATCGCTGCAGTTACCATCAGAACGTCAACTTCCACATTTAACAGCGTGCACTTAGTAATACGCTTTCCCTCGAAATGCGAAAAGCATTATAGAGGGCAGCACCTGATAACCGTTATTATTACCAGATGGCAGCACAATACAAGTGGAGAGAAAATGCCACGCAGATTCCACTCACTAATTTTAGATTACGAAACAATATGGCTTTATCTCTACAACGTATGAACCGAAATAACTAACGTTTCAGAAGAAGAATGAGAAAGGTAAACCGCCGAAGAAATAGTCCTAATATAGAACCGTAATCTGGACAACCCACGCAATAAAATGTAAGCCTATTTCTGCTGCAAGTTACTATAATACAAATCAGCAACGGACGTGTGGGTAGTCTCGTACCACAACTGGTAAACTAAACTCGAATGACAACATGTTACTTAAAAGATATTGAAACAAACATTAAATAATTAAATCGCAAAAATATCTAATGATTATAAATACAAAACACCGAAATAAAATGACAACTCACTGTTGTGGGCAGCGGTGATAGATATTCGGGTCTGAGATATTGACTACTTGACGTCAACATGTTCATATTACACTTGCGGGTTGTTGATGTCTATCGACAGTCAGTCGGCTGTCTTTAGCAGTTACAAAGAGATCTCGTATTAATCCTGTCCAGGAAATTTCACGCTTTATCCAGCGTTGTCATACACGCGGAATGAGTCCGCTACGCGGCACAGTCCAACATAAGACAAGCACACCACTCCGAGTACATCAGCGTCTGAACACAAACTGCGCTGCAGAATTCAGCGGCAAGCAAGTCTGGTACACACGGAACTCCAGCCGGCGCATGACGACAGCCAACCACAAAATACTACTGGCGTTTCAGCTGTTCTCCATTGGCTCCCACAGTTCAATGACGTAAAGGCCATTAATTTTGGCGGGGTGGCATTCTCGCAGTACCGCTACGTTAGCCAATGAGAGACGGTGAGGACTAATGACTTGGCAAGCCGCCAGCCGTCATGGTTTACAACGCTATCCATCATGAGGTTGTCAGAAGTGCCAATCACAGTTGATTTATGTCAGCTTTTGTTGTCAGAGCCCGCAGAGCTGCACGGATGAAAAATACTCCAAATTGAGAACGGGAGGGGAAACACACAGCTCGTCACGCTACTTCCTACATTCGCAACAAGCGCCGCCATAAAACCCGAAAGTTTAAAAGTGTTTCTTTTTGCGGAGAGTGCTCGCGAAACGACGGCCGCTGCACGCGCGCAACAATACTCGAAATGCTCCGCAGTTAGAAAAATAAAATGTATTTATAAAAAAAAAAAGGAGTAGAAAGTTTTCTTTAATTCTGTCAGCCGTCATCTGGAAGTGAAAAGTCGAACCCTGTATAAAAGATATAAAAATGTACTGCGCGTTTTACGCTCTTTAATTTAGTGTTAGAATCCCCTTTCTCCCATGCATTCAATAAACAACACTACACGCAACAATGACCTCTCCTAGACGCCTTTCCTTCAGACAACAATGATTTGGTGTCTGATCATTGTTGGTACACCACTGAAAACAATGATCCGGTGCTGGTACACCACTGAAAACAACAATTGGCCGACAAACGAAAACTAAAACAATGTCAGTATTTTTAGCATTGCAATAATTTACTCTACAGACTACCGTTTCACTCGGAAAGGTTTTTTTTTTTTTTCCTATTTGTGTGTTAATGACAAGGCATGAATATTATTTTCACCAAAGTACTACTGTATATGGAAGAAATGCAATTGATTTAACCTTGTAGAGTTTAACAAAGTTGCCGACTTGAAAAGTAAACTTCCTGGAAAATTTCGCAAATGTAATCGGAAGGATTATATTTGTGACTCGGAGAGAGGAGAGGTGTAAATAGATAATGTCAATCATTCCCAACCGACTTTCCGGGATATTCCAGGTGAAGCTGCCACATTTAAACAAATTCTGCAACTTGCTCTTTATGTCTCTTTTCACTGATCGAATTCAATCAATTTTTTCTCCATTTTAAAAAAAAACAAAATATTTTCGTCTTTCAATTGTCATCTCCGCTGTTTATTCAATTTTAAATATACATATTGAAATAAGTGAAAAAAAAAAAAAAAAAGCAGAGCAAGTTATTTTTGAAAATAAAAACCATTCTAATCTTACAAACTTCAGCTATTTTTACAAACCTTCTAATTTAATTTATCGAAGGTAAAGGTGGGGGGGCTGTCGAGGGTTCCATAAAAAAACTAACGCTCGGAGGCGCTAAATTTGTTCTCTCGACTTACGTAATGGATTTAATGAAGACAGTTTAAAAAAAGCTCAGAGCTTGTGGTCTTTAAATCTGGTCTAAGAATTAAACATTTTTGCTTTTCAAAGAATAACTCAATTTTTTCCTTTCCGCCATTTTTCTTCTTGAAATGAACTAAACTGCCAAAACATCTCGGACACAGGAGTAGACTGAACATAGAGGACATTTATTTCGCAGTTGCCTAATTTAGCTAAACACCATGACCTCATTAGTGAGCGAGTTCATTATGGGAACAGTTGCGTACTCACTTTTAGTAATTAAATTATTCGTGATTAACACCACCCCAATAGACACGAAGCTGTACGTATGGAACATTACACCGGGGACTATTTATATATCTCCAGGAGGAGATGCGGTGTAATGCTCGGGAGTAATATTTTATACGCTTTGATATACAACATTCCCGTGTAATTTCATCCACAACATATATAATGCACCCGATTGTTCGTTATACAGTTCCAGACGCATTACTCACGCGCTCTTGTGTTCTCATCCCATTAGAGAAACGCCATATCCATCTACACAATGCCTTCTATCGTTCTGGTGTACAGAAAACTTCAATGAGAAACTGCCGTGCCATTAACGCAGTAATATTAATAATTATTGTGTTTATATTCCGCACGGTCACGGATGAGCATACAAGATAAACAAGAATATTGCTGGTATCACCTGGATTCAAATGGGACAACTCTGCACCATATTGACTGACCAACTTTTTCCCCTTAACTTGGTTTAAATATGTCCATAATAAGTATGTTCGAAAATGGAAGTATGTGGCTCTTAAACTTCAAAATGTAAGCAATTGAAAAGAGTAAATAAATGAGCGTTCCAAAAGAAGCAACTAAGATGGATTAGTTGTAATACGCTGTGGCCGTTACTCTTCTGATCGAAGAGCTACTGACTCGTACGGTCACTCTCGATGTAGTGTTGCCTGCTATCGAAAAAAGTCGGCGTCGGAATATGAAGAAAGCCTGTAGTTGAGAATCGCTATATCTGCAATCCAAACTGGAAGCTCCGGTTTTCTCTGAATACACGGACAAATGAACTGCAGAATATGAGAAGTTCAACAACCTTTGCAGATGTAAGCGAGAATGGCAAGTACCTGCTTTAAATGATCAGAACTGAAAAAACTAAATAAATCCCTAAACATGAAGGTATGCAATGGGACCGATCGGCATTCATCTGCTTTTATTTATTAGCTGGGGAACCACACCTTTGTTTGGTTCATTTCATGCGAAGGAAGGGGAATAATAACAACGATCACCTATAAGTCTGATATCCAAGTTAAATGCCTGTCTCCAATCTGCCCGATACATTTCATTGTCAATCGACGATGGAGACTTTACAATGGACACTTTATGAGCATTCCGTTTCGACGTCTAGTCTCTCCGGCATTAGGCCAGTGTCGCCAGCTTGTGGCAGCGCAATGTTTCTACAACACATTATTCGGCGAACAGAGGCACAGAGTTTGGGTGGAGTTTACGGGCCAGAGATTTGAAAAAGAGAGAGGATAGAAACCGTGAATTTTGTGCCGCGTGATTCCCTTCCCTTCCCCTGTCTTCTGAAATGTTATATTCAGGAGAAAATCAACAAGTGGGTCAAGGTCATTCACTAGATTCTCCGCATCTCAGTACAACACCATTCCTTCTCATCAACAAACTGTTAGTTTAAGAGCAACAAAGCATCCTTTCAGTAGTCCGCGGACGAATTATATCAGTAAAAGCAATACAGAATGATAGAAAAAGAGAAAGAAGTCAGTGAATGACCTTCACTGATCGTTTTCCCGATTTATCCTTTTTCAAGAGGTGATGTGAGAACAAGTCCGGATCCTCGCGGAAGCCACGTAAAAGATAACAGTACTAAAGCAAGATGACATTTCTTCATGGGGTTTAAGTATCGTTTTTTTTTTTTTTTTTTTCGTTTATACAATTTGTACTATCCAGGGATGTACTGCCAGTTTGCTAACAAGGACCTCTCTTGAGAACTTCAGCTAATGGTCATCCCCCGTTAAGATAGTCCGTTACATTTTTTTTTTAACAGGGCACTAGGATAATCCCTAAAAATTTAGCAAGGAGTTTGCACAAGTCCCTCCCGAAACCCTCCCTCCAGCACACTCCTGGTACTATCTACCGGAAGGCGCTGTTCATTCTAGACAGAACTTAATTTATTTTAGGATATCCAACTGTACCAGTGTTGGCATTGTTGGTTCTATAATATAGGAGCACCAGTAGAGTGTTGTGGTACTAGTTAGAGATATTTGAAAGGGGAGTTTGTTTATGATTTTTAGTCAATTGTTTTACTCTGAAATTAAGAGGATGCATGTTTTACTTTTGTACCAACCACATTACCTAGATGGAATAATGACTAATATAAGTAGCTTGGATAATCGTGCAATCTCTATTTAAGTAAACCTGACAACGGTTACTACGTAATAGAGATTGCACGATTCTCTAAGCTCACATTCGTGTTAAGATGGCAACAATTACATCCAGGTTATGGCTCTAGGGAGGAACAAAATGAACAGTATCGATGGGATCCTCACAAAAAATGGGACTAAGCATCATTTTCTTGTTTTTCATCGGGACATTTAAAATCCTGACACGTTCTAATTTACTCATATTAAATTTCATAAGATGGAAGCATTTATTCAGATGGAAGGCCCAATAAACATTCAAAAATTATACCAATCTCTTCACAATTGTTGCTAATTAGAAGAACGTGTATTTTTAAGCAAGGTCGATACAGTGAAATATTTGATATACGAGTCCATAAAAAAAAATTCCCAGATTATTTTTCTCGGCAGATGGCAGCACCGCCTAGGGTTCGCCGGTGGTTGGGTTTGCTAACATTTCTTTCAGTATAATCTGCGGAAATGCAGTGTTGATCGGTAGTGTTTCAGGGTCGTCAAGAGATTACTATAAAAGGGGGGGAAATGGACGAATGAAGTGTGGCACCCACCAACTTCAAAAATACGAATATGTGGAGGAAACTGGTTCGCTTTGACCAACATTATTCACAGTCAGAATAACAGCTGCCGAACTACACTTAATATAGTGACTATTAGGTTGATTGAAACCGGAGGTCAACAGGAAAACTGTGCATACCAACATTGTCTCAAAGAACCTGAGTGATGAACAAAAGGAAGCTCGGTTTATTTTGGCATATTTATAGTTCGTAACATTTTGCACTATGCTAAGATGCAAAATGTTTGATAGCGTTTCACATCTTGTGATAAAAGAGAAGCGATTCACTTTACCAAATTGGCAATTTAATATTTCTAAAAAGGTTCGCCATAATATTATTAAAACACAGTGTATGAGGTTATTAAAATTTGCAATAATGTCAACTCTATTACAGGTATTATAAAACTGATAAAAAAGTTAAAGCTTAATAAAGTGCCGGCAATATTTATTAAATTCCACGTAAACGAAACAATAGAACGAAGTTAGATGAACAGTCCTCTTGGCTGGAGGATCGTTCACTCAATGATCGCATTATGGACCATATCATGAGGAGGGAATATGCTAGACAGGGGTTAGGCTTATTATTATTCTCTTTCAGAATCACTAGTATGTTACATTAACTTGTATATTTACAGCAACTGATTATGCCACGGGCTATTATATCTTACAACCGTAGAAACATTGTACCTATTGGAGGGAGTGCATTGTAATTATTTCAATTATTACGGTTATGTCCATAACGTGCTCAGTTTTTTAAAACTTATCTTTAAAATTAAGGACCGTCTTAATGTATATTATCGGTTACTAATGTATACTTTATTCGGTGTAGCTAACACAAAAATATAATCGTAAAAAGGCATAAATGTCACTGCTCTATGGAAACTTCGATTCTTACGTTCGGTGTAAAATTAAATTTATTGGCTTTCACAGCGATACTACAATGAATGTTCATGCGTTGGCCGGCCTTTAATCATTTGTTTCTTCACCTTAGGAGCTCCAAGCAGCACTGCTTACCAGTGTGAGCTCAGTTTATTTTTGGGTGAAAATTGCTGAAAATGCTGAAAATTGCTCAAAATTTTGCTGAAAATTGAGTGAAATGCCTTCACGTTTGAACAATCCGAACTTATCCGGGGGTCCTGATTGCATGGTTTGCCTAAGGCGCCGGTTATTAGCAACTAGTCCAGGTCCGCCTCAGGTAGGAAGTACTGAGTTTGATTTTTTTCAATGTTTCGTTTTAGAGGGTCTTTCCAACCTGCATTTGGAAAAAAAAAAAAAAAAAAACAGTGGAGGGAGTGCATTGTAATTATTTCAATTATCTGTAGATTGAACAGCGGTGTTGCCAAATTTTGCAGGAACAACTTAATAAAGCTGTTCCTGCTAAATATAAAGCAATATATAGCAGTTTCTCAGAAAAAAGTACTTCACTCTGGCCGATGCAAATGATATTTTCTCATGCTTTAAGGCAAAGGTGCGCAATCGAATTGTGTCACCAGGAGAAATTAGAAGTAGCCAAGATGGGAGGATTATTCCTCCGACAGGAAAGGTTATGCATAACACTGGGTATTCCATAACCAAATGTGATTAGCAGTTATTATTCTAAGGTACTATGGTTTAAGGTTCATTTAAGGATGCAATTCGGAAAAAAAAAAACACAAGGAGAAGAGAGGGTGGAAGCTGAGAAGTTGAATGAGTAAAGATTTTACTGCTGCAGAATAACGCTAGACTTGCGCGAGAAAACTGACTCCCGGATGTACATGCCTAAAACGTCCGTCATGTAGTCAGGATCCCAACTCTCATGAGATTTTGGGAGTTCCCAACCTAAAACGTGTGCAAAGAGGACAAAAATTTGGTAGCTACGCGTAGGTTAAATATGCCATCGTCGCTACACTGAAGAGAATGCCAAAAAGGGTCCGTTGCTAGGGCTTGAGAAGAGGATAAATAAGTTCAATTAATACAATCAATTGCATATGAAAGCTATTCCGGAAAATAAACACTGACCCTTGGATAGTAAGGTGCTAGTAAGGGTTATATAATTTAAAAGTCAAGTATGAATTAAAATGTTTTTTATAAAACTCAAAAGAGAAAAAGTCAATGTATAATAATAATAAAATAGGAGATTTTGTTATCCTTCTCAATTTCGGACATATTTAAATACTGTAATCGGCTATGCCGTTCTTTATTTTCTCCTTTGTAAAAGGTGTTCTAAACCAACGTAATGTATGTATTTTTCAAGGATTGCGAGTTTGTGTTACTTTTTCAGTGATTAATCTGGCAGAGACTGGATCGCCTGAAACGATAATTAATTTCATATCGTTGTCACAGGACAAGAAGCGTTGGTTGATCGGCAACAAATTCTCCAGTGCAACTGCAAACAGGGCTAAGGAAAGGATGCCCCTCCCCCCTTGTGAGTTACCTCTCTAAATGGTTAAACTTCTGTGAAAGTGCCGATGTGTGATTTGGAGAAGGTCTTCCAAAATATATTTTGGGAGATCTTCCTCTATACCTCTCCGAGGAAGCCGAGCCACTCTGTTAACACCCCTGCACCAGATCCTTCAACCAAGATATTTTGCTTGCGGAAATCTCATCTGCCAGGTTGAAAAAAGCAAGAAAGCAAAATGATCTGACTAAAGTAGGGGAAGCCTAGCGCCTAAGTTGCAATATAAGTGGAGAACCGAAATCTTCGTATATAATTTAACAGGATTAACTGATTTAGTAGGCTTCAATATATTTCAGAGTGATCTCTTATTTTCGATACTTTTGTTAATTTACTGAATTGGAATTTTCGTTTCTTATAACGGTACTTTAATATTGTTTTGAAACTATTTATTATAGTTATTTGAAATTACTTCTAAATTATAAATATTTGAAACTATATTAAAATACCATTTTGGAATTACTGTGTTTGTTTCGAATTTACTCATACATTTACATTAAGCGTAGCAACCGGAACTACACATTTCACTATGCAGAACATATTTGTGGAAACAACCGAATGCAGCGCCTGGAGCCATGGGACATTGGCTAAGTTTCACGTTTTCTTCTGCAGCTCCCACCAACCACTAAATTTTACACCGTTTAATTAATTTTTTTTAATTAAAAATATATATTGTGTCCTTTCGGTGTTATCTGACACCGAAATCGATGTCAGATGAACTATTGAGACACGTGGCAGAAAAGAAGAGTGCATGGGATGCATATGAATTATCAGATGATACTATGGTAGATATAAATTAGTCCGTAATCGAATCACAAAGGAGATAGGCATGCTGAGGCAGATTAGGAGAAGTCTTTGGCAAAGAATGCAAAGAAAAACGGCCAAGACTTCTATGTTTATATTAATAGAAGGAAGGGATCAAATCACATTGGGCCACTTAATGTGAATGGGTATTTTGCATCCACATTCACACATGACGAATTCTTTAGGGAAGGGGATGCCAGAAGATTATCAAAACTCTAACAACTTTGTGACTAAATGACTTTGTGATAACTGAAAGTGAAGTGGAGGAAAAACTGTCGAGGATGGACATAAAAAAGGCACCTGGGGCGGATGGAATCCATCCAATTATATTAAAGGAGGCAGCAAATGAGGTAAGCAAACCCTTAGCCATAATTATGAAAGTATCCTTGGATTCAGGGGAGATCCCTATGGACTGGATAAGTACGAATGTATCTCCAGTTAATAAAGGAGGATGAAAAGGCTACCTGAGTAATTACAGACCTTTTAGCTTAACATCTGTTCCAGGAAAAATAATGGAATCACTGGTTAAAGAAGTAGCGCAGGACCATCTGGACAGGCATACAATTATACTGCAATCACAGCATGGATTTGTTGAGGGGCGGTCTTGTCTAACCTATTTGATCGGTTGCTATGATGCAGTGACCAAAGTACCGGATGCAAAAAATTATTTTGACGTCATATACTTGGATTTCAGGAAAGATTTTGATACTGTTGCACATAAAATACTGCTGTACAAACCGGAGCAATGTGGCATTAAGGGCAAATTACTGCTATGGATAAAGGAATGGTTAAGAGGAAAAATACAGGGAGTGGTTATCAAGAGAGACTGCTTTTCGTGGACTAATGTTATTAGTGGAGTTCCCCAGGGTTCATTGTTGTTTAATGTTTATCAATGATATTGATAAAGGTTGCAGTTGTTGCTGTAGGTGTTTAATGGCGCATAGGCTGCTTTGGCTATAATGCAGCCTATTCATTTATTATATAAAGAAATCAGATATTCTCGTAGAGTAAAAAAAAAAAAAAAAAAAATCTGTAATCAAAAAAGATTAAAAATTCCAGTTTTCTTGAGGAAGTTGAAAAATTCAGAAATATTTGCTTTGTCACCAATGAGATTCGCTAGCCTTATTGGTTTACGAAGGTTAACCAGTGATAGCAGGGTTGAAATTGTGAATTGTTCATAGTAGGGCAGTCAATGAGAATGTGTTTAACAGTCATATTTATAGAACAATGTGTGATAAAAGTATATCAGGCTTAATTTCAGAGTTTGCAGATGATACAAAGGTTAGTAGGTGGTTAACGACAGTCATCGGGATCAGCTACTACAACAAGATCTAGGAAAATTGGGTCAATGGGTTGAGAAAAACGCAGTTGAAGTTTAACATTGACAAATGCAAGGTACTGCACATGGGTAGCAGTAACCCCAGTGTAATGTATCAACTGTGTAGTAAAACACTCAGGGTAGTGGAGAATGAAAAAGACCTGGGGGTAATTGTGGGGGTAATTACGCATTCACACAGTGGCAGATTCAGTTCGGCAAATTGCACCGAGGCATGTGCCCTCCCTGTCGTTTTTCAGAAAATGTACACCAACCGTTTAAATCTCCTTTAGCTATAAAAAAAAAGTTGTTTTTTTTCATTGTTAACATAGGATTTTATCCATTTTTGTATTATAGCTCACCTATTTTCAACTGACTACAGTTGTCAACACTGATGCTGATGTGATCGCCATTCTAGCGCACAAAATGGTGCCCCTCTTGTCATTTTTTTCTGGATCCGTCACTGCAATCAGACAAATTTTTGAACAGTGCAGGCATACTGCCAGGACAGCCTATGGTGTTATGTCAATGATATGTAGAAACTTTGCTAGCAAAGGATAAGGAGGTGATTATCAGTTTGTATAAGGCCATGGTTAGGCTGCATCTTGAGTATTGTATACAGGTCTGAAAGCCTCAGTTTAGGAAGGATGTAGAACTGCTGAAACGGGTGCAGAGAGGAGCAACCAGATTATTGAAAGAAACAAAAGAGCTCTCTTACCTAGAAAGGCTTCAGTTCTACAAATTGCGGCGTCTCGAGACCAGGCACCTGAGGGATATCTGATTGAGGTGTTTAGGGCCGTCACTGGATTGAGTAAGCTGAATGTTAATGGTATTCTTCGACTTGCTGAGACCACACACATTAGGGGGCATAAATTCAAGTTGAGGAAGGATGGTTGCAGGATAGATGTGCGGAATTTTGCCTTCAGCCAGCGGGTGGTTTTCTGTTGGAACAAGCTTCCATTTGTTGTTGTGGAATTGGATGGATTTAAATTCAAGGGAGAACTAGACATTCTTAGAGGGTACAGACGGGTAAATTGTATTTTTTTTTTTTTTTTTTTTTTGACTGATAAGCTTGCTTTCTTGCGTCATTTGCCATTACTGCTAACATTGCAGTGCTGTTTCGTTTTTCATGCCTAATTTTCATTTACATTTATTTTTTTCTTTGAATAATTTTTATTTTTTTATAAAATGATTTTAAAGCCATTCTGAAAGGAGTTCGGAACTATGTCATTAATGATGTCAGTTTTGCATACATATGAAAAAAAACAAGTTAGTTAATGTACTCGTGCGTTATATTTCAAACACGTTAGCAAATAGTAATAATTAATGATTTATAACAAAATAAGACGGCCCATCGACATGAAAATTTGTTACAAAGGTTCCTAAAATATTTTAAGTATTTTCCCAAGGACCAACAGAAGAATGGAGGTTGAAAATTTGGCCTTGATCCGACTTTTCTTTCTAGAGTAATACGAGAAATAGACCTTCATGTATATGAATAGATTTGTGGCATAGATTTCTTATGCGCTGAAACTGTGATATCGATTGAACTTTTTCTTATTAAATAATGTCTAAACAGCCGATAACACACTTCAATTACACTTTAGGTAATGTACACGTAGAGTGTTACATTTCAGGCGCAATGTATTTTTTTCTTAAAATTAATTGAATGTTAATTTTTTTTTTCTGTGATTAAATGAAGTGAAAGTAAATCTAGTTATCTTCTTATTAATTAATTACTAAGATTATAACTTCTTAGAACACAGATGATTTATAGAACTTCTTAATCCACCGTTATATAATCAACTTAATAGCGTGAATAGCAGTAAAGCTTAATAGACGGTACTCACCTTTGACTGCTTATTTACATGAAGTTGGGGTGGAAATGAAGTTTAAGTTGAAGTTAAAATAAATTAAAATAGGTTGAAATAAGTTAATTGAATGAGTACGTAATTGTTAAAATTTGCTCAAGGAAGTAGAAGTGCACTACTTCGTCCCTGGTTGTCATTTGAAAAATTGAAATTTAAAAAGCTTCAACTTCAACGTCATTTCCACCCCAACTTCATGTAAATAAGCAGTTCGATCAAAGGTGAGTACCGTCTATTAAGCTTTACTGCTATTCACACTATTAAGCCTTAGAACACTTAATAAAACCCTATAGATTTGTTCAACCAACTTAGCTATTCAGTTTAATCGTAGCCTCAGATTTCAAATGAACCTTTCATCATTGTAATTATTGATACTAACTAATGTGGGAAAATGAAGCTAATATAGATCTTCGTGTCCTACTTATTTCATTATTATGTTGTGCGTTACCTTATTTTCTGGCACGTTATCATTTCATAATCCAGAAAAGTGTTATGCAAAGTTTCAGACTGCCTGAAGACGTATAATGTTGCTCTGTAACAGTTTTTATGAAGTAAAATGGACAAATAATAATTTTAGATGATTAATAGAATTTGGTACACCTTAAGATAACAAGCGGTTAATGGCATATTTATGCTGGATTTAGTTTGTACAAAGAAAAAGAAAGGCATATTCCTAGGGCAATTCTTTTCATTCCAGTTACAGCTTACCTACCGATGTCACTTCGATAGCTTTTCCTGACAGAGTTTATTGCCACGTACGGATATAAATCGGCATTAGCATGAAACTACCTCGTGCTACCCCAACAGACCCTACCTTGCAACAGCTCTAACGTTGTCACGAGACTTGCTGTTTCTGCAGCAGGACCACTCGAAGGGAGGGCTGATTTTTGTCAGGAAAAAAATGTTCCCAGCAGTGACAGTAATGGGCCCCCAGGAAGAGGCCGGTGCACATCAAAGGCTGCTGACAAGGCAGGCCTCAGTTATCAATCACTGGAGTAGAAATATGGTCGTTCACAAACAGATTGGGCCCGACATGGCGAAACTGTTGATGTCTCAATAGTGACAGAAGGGACAATGGTGCGGCACATCAAAGTGACAGCCCCTCACTCCTTATCACCCACCATAAACATTCTTGGCCCACGTGCAGGGATGTCGAGTGGGCCCGATAGCTTAGGTCGCCACCGGAGATGGGAGCGTTGAGTACCCGAACGGCGTCCGGTTGTCCTGAAATGAGGCCCAGCACTTGTCGGTAACCAGGAAACTTTAGACTAATTGTAGACGTAGAAGGGGAACTAATGATAAGTAAGTCGGTGTGGTGTGGTCTCTTACTGATACTCAGATACCAACCAGTAATTAGGCAACCAGTAATTTTGCAGGAGCATGCAGTGACGATCCCCCCATCTTCAAATAATCAGCACTCCAGGGAATTGTAAATAAAAGGAGAGCAGTAAAATTCATTTCATAAATGCAGTTCGTGTATTCCGAAAGCTCTCGTTAGGAAAATGAAATAGGAAAGGGGGAAAAAATAAATTTGTGTGGTGAGTGCGCGCACACACAAACACCCATGAATAGGTGGAGTAGAATTAAGTCGGTTTGAACACAGCTAATGCTTTCTGTTATCGAGAAAAAAAAAATTCGTTTTGTCATTTCTGAAACAAAGAATATATGTTTAGAAATAAACAGAGAAAATTAGAATGTAACAACCATTAATGAAGCAGAAATTTGAGATGAGTTTGATGATAATATACCACTTCATTCGCTTTCTTTACTCACATATTCTAAGAAAAAAACCAAGCACGGAGAACTTGATTGTACACATTCTCATCACATAAGCCACATCTTCGAGATTCAGTGAAGCGTAAACGAATAATGAGACCGTTCACATCCATGATACTAAAGTAAAATAACTGTCCTATGTGCTGGAAAGTTTGGTCAGAAAGCTACGAAACTGAATCGCAAGTTCATTTGTTTCTCTCTTGCAATCCAGGTTTATATTTTAGATGATTTAATGAATATTTCGGTATGTGTTTTATATGCCAAAAAATTACCTTTAAAATAAAAAAATGTTATTTTGAACGGAACAGATTAAAACCAGGACTACTTGAAAGAGGAGGTCAGACAGTGAATAGCTGGATTATTCGCTTCCTTGAGAAGGGAAGCTTCACACCACGTAGAATTCTTCCACCGACCCGACATGTTTTGGATTTATTGCCGTCTCATCGTGCGGTGTATAGAAAGAATCCTCCACTTCTGAAAGCTTTTGGTCAACTCCCCCCCCCCCAGTTTCTTTTTTTGTAAGCTATGCGGATTTTCAAAAAAAACTTTTCTGTCCTGCATTACAAATATTACATTGATTCCCCCCGCGTGCGACTTCTGATATCCATTAACTTAATAAACTTTACTTAGAAAAAATGGTTTGTTTCCATACGTGTGTAACCTTAACAAGGAGCAAATGCTTCAAATAATTTTGTTTTTAACTGAAAGAAAACACGTCCTGGCAAGTTGAAACGCAAGTTTGTTTTTGCTGCAAGTCGTTTGCAGTGGTTTAAAAAAAAAACAAAAAAACTCTCCATCCATCTTCCTCCCCTACACACGTTACCACTTTATCACCAGAGGACGCTGCTGAAACATTTTATCGATACTACATGCTTACATTTCCAAATTTGCAGTTATTTATAACCTTACCACCAGACCAAAATAAAATGGAAAGCACACCGAGATAAAATATGCAATTTACAGTTTCATATTTGAGCAGCGACAATTGCTTTTTCCCTTCTACTAATTGCATAGATGTTTCATTTAAAACTCCGAAGTTTAATTATTTTGAAGATCATCTGCGACTGGCAAATACATCGCCGGTGAAACAACAAATCTTGGTACTTTGTAATGTCCTAGTGTTCTCATTGTCCCGTTATATGCGGTGTCATTTCGTTACTGATGAACTCACTGAGGGAAAAAAATTCATTTAGATTTAAATCAGTTCATATTCTATATCACCCTCTGCTGATTGGAAATACACGCTGACATCATAATTTCCTACGCTTGCAATAATATTAATGGCTTCTTCAAAATTCCATTTTATGATCCTATTCAACTACGCTATATTTTATTTATATTTTTTTCTTTATTAATCTTTTAAGTTCTACAATCCTTCTCTAGCAATCTCGTTGTTATTTACCGCACGTGCCACGTGCGATGATGCATTTAATTTATTTCCATCACGGTTTCCTACTTCATTTTCGCTCTTCCCACTACGCCCTTGTAATAGCAATGGCGTCCAATCAGAGTTTGTTCCTTATTACCTGTTTCTGTTTTGATTTCTAATAGAGTCAGCGTCGGTGCGAAATGAGAGAGAGAGAGAGAGAGAGAGAGAGAAAGAGAGAGAGAGAGAATAAATAAAATAAAGACAGACCAGAAATGCGAAGCGGTCTGGATGGAAAAAATAGTAAAGAAAATACTGATACAATAGTAATAATAGAGGCTATACTTGTAAACCGGTTTCAGTCAAGGGTTTCGGTTGGCACCCACATGAAATATTCTATTTTTTTAACTCTATAGAAGGATTATTGACATTTGTGCATGAAATGTATTAGATAGATCTCAAAATGATGGGTTAAAAATAAATAAAAAGAAGAGATGGAAGGAAGAAAACGCTCACGCTACTCCAAAAATAGATAAAAATAATTAAAAATATTTATTGTTCCTTAAAACTACTGTCCTTTACCTAGTACTTGATTTATCTGTGTTCGTAGGACAAGAATATAACATATAATTTATTTTCTGCTTATAATAAAAAGTCCAAAATAGTTGTAAACATATTGTTAACCTATAAATTCAAAACTCAAAAGGTAGAATTTTATTTTAATCACCACAACAGCCCATTCGCAACAATAACAACATTAAATCCAACTAATCACATAACACTCCTTCATAAATCAGGAATCAATTTTTTTACAGAGAAAAACTCCCTCAAAAGAGGAGTTAATATTTTATTCACGATACAGCAATAAAAATTGGTTATCTGATTGTATGAATTTACTTTGAACGATTTTCTTTTATAATATGGCAAAAGTTCAGAATATTTTATTCTTCATGTGGTAAAAGAATCAGATCAAAGAGGTAACTCTCCAGGTAAGAAAATCTGGGTGAAATCAATGCCATCGGGTCATACCCAAACCTTGGGGGTGACAAAACACGGCACCCCAAAGTGTTACGATTCCTACTTTGGAAAGAAAAGAAATTTTAAAATTACCACCATATCTAATCTCTCGGAAAACCTGTGAATCTCTGTACTTTCTGAAAATTGAAACCTGCAGAAGTGAAATTCCAGTCCAACATCAAGCATCTTCGGATTTCTCAACCTCACGATACTAAAATATGTGCATCATCCTTTCGCCTTTTATAATTTATATGAATTTTTTTTTTAAAGAGAAAATGGGATAACAATCCAAGTATTTAAGCAAAAAGGCACTTAATTACTTTGTTTTGAGAGAGAGAGATTATCTTCAGAGGATGCAGCATGATATTGGAGTTCTCTAAAGCAGGGGTCGGCAGCTTTTTTGCTCATTACAGCTAGATAAATTGATGACTCTGTCACAGATGTAACCAAAATATTATATATGGAAAATTGATTTGTATCACATGCCGCAGAAAATCTTACCGCGTGCTTACTGCATGCGTGCATAGGGTTGCCGGTAACCCGTTCTACAGTAACCTTCCTGGAAAGAATTTAGTTCCAAAATCCATTCTTTGCTAATCTGTTTGTAAGATTTCGAAACTTACAAACAGATTACTGACTTTCTCTTTTAACTTTATAAAACTCAAAAGACAATTTCTTTAGTACCACTGTTAAATAAAAGTAATGATAATACAATACAATATTCATTTCCAACAATAAATTTTTAGACATTAAAGAACTTAAGGAGTAGCTAAGCACCTTATACGAAATGATTCGACCCCATTTAAAAAGGAGAGGAAAAAGAAAAAAAAAATCTAATTCTGTAAATTCGACTGACTTGAATAAGACGTTTTCTTAGTAGAAATTTTAGTTTACTAAGCGATTAAGCATTTTTAGTTTTAAAATTCAGTATGCTTAAGATTGTTGATAATATAAAAAGAATTCTTAAAACCATATTTGTTCAATGGGCGGGATGATCTAACAGAGGAGTTCTTCGTGATCAAAGAATGTTTTGAGAATGGTTGTATTAACTGTAGAAACTACACCATCTTGGTTTATAGCGATTAAATTTAATTTCAGTTTTTGTGAAGGGTAAGGATACAAGTTTAAACTCGAGAAGTACCCGATTCCTCAATTTAGGTTCATTCCAGGCTTGTTTACCCATAAATTACTTAAATATTCTAGTCAGAAAAGTATTAATGTCTTTAACTGTACTGTATTAGCTCTGGTCCCGATATTAACAGCACAGTTTAAAACTGAGTCTATTGAGGCAAAATTGATGGCGATTCTGGTGGTGAGATTCGGCTTATTTTGAATGTGGTAAAATAAATTCAGGAAGAATCTTAGTCTAGGCTCAATATAATTAACATGTTTATCGCAATCAATAGATTTTAAAATGTGCTATTTTAAATTATTTTAAAAAGTGTGAGTAACTATGGCTATGGAATCTTAATGTGGGTGTGCATCCAGTAATCTGATGAGAAGGTTTGGTTAATAAGACTGTTGTTTTGCTTTTGCTAATTAGAAGTTTGCTATCGTGAATCCATTTCTGTACATTATATTAAATCGTCTGAACAAATCTTAATATTTTCTTCGGTATGGATGCGAAGAGATTCTTCACAAATATGTTGCATGACATTGGGCCAGACTGCAGAGTGAGTGCTCTGGGACACACGTTTTTTTTTTTTTTTTTTTTTCTTGCAGTCTTCCTTGTTAAATAACATTTTGTCAAATCATATTTTTTCCCTCTGATTCCTAAGTTTGATTTTTTAATAAAAGAGATATGTCAATAACAGAACTAATATATCGTTATTAATATTCAGATTAGCATTGAAGATATCAGACATTCCTTCCAAAAGGGTTTGAGTGCATTTATTCTTTTGACAAGAGTATAAATTACGATTTAATAAAGAAAATTTCGTAAGATAACTGTATGTGGGGCATCAAATAATTATCAATTACTTTGTGGAAATCACTCAGTAATGCAACTGGTTGATAGTTGAATAAGTCTGAGTAAGTCACCTTTTTTGTAAATGGGTTTGATCTTAATTAAAGGAGTAGGGTATGCATTAGTGCCTAGAATTCTTGATATGAGAGAAAGAAGTGAAAGAGAGAGAAGATGGTTTATTGCTCTTAATATCATAAAGAGTTTCCATTAAGCCCTATAAATTTCTTATTCTTAAGATTTTGAATTATTCTTATAATATCACCAAGTAAAGAATGCACTTTAACACGAGTTTGATATGGGATCGGTGTTTTTCTAGACATTTAACTTGCAGGTTAAATACAGACAGATTCTGACATATTGTCTTGATAGCTCTCTTATTTATTAGGTTATAAATAGTCTGCTATTGAAACAAAATCACTGTAATACCCATTTTTTTTTTTTTTTTTTTTTGTTCAGTAATTTTGCTATTTATTTTGTGTGTATGTGTGTGCAGTAATTTGAAACTTGCTTTTTGAATTAGCAAGAATTTAGATAAGTTTGTTTGCATAGGCATTTATGTCAGGTACACAAATATTAGTTTGATTACTCGAGGCTTAGGAATTTTTTATATTAAACATAGCTACTACTAAAGGCAATACTCTTCTTTTAGATGTACATGGACTGAGTGTAATTGTCTGTTCTTGATTTAATTTAGGAGATATGATTACAAGATTGGTAAAACGGTCAGAAAGAGTACCATTGAGAATATAGAATCTAACTTGAGATAATTTTAAGTTGGTAGTCAGATGACCTCGGCAAGAAGTTACCTCCCTGTCACCCATTTTCTGTTTAGTTACTTCGTCAGCTTGATAGTTGAGCAACTTTAAATTTTAAAGTCCCCAGAAATTATAGTCCTTGAATGTAGATAAATAAATAAATATTCTGTTTATACTCCAGCACGACAACCAAGTCAGTAGAGTTTACAATAAATCGTCAATACAAATATTTATCGTATTTAGTAGTCACGGGCTTGAACCCCGGTCCACTCAAGGAACGCGTGCTATGCACTCTCGCTCCTGACCACTGGGCAAAGCGTTTTCAAACTCAAGAAGAAAAATATTGGCTGATTGGAAAGGGAGGACTTTATATAACACATATGGTAAAGCATGATTCCGGATCTCTCCTAAACAGATTAATGTAGCAGTTTTAAAAGAGGTGATAGTAAAATTTATTTCAGCAACAGTAAAATAAATGTTATATATTACATCAATTAGGTTCTTCTGAAAGATGTCATACTTTGTCAATTTTTTTGCTCTGCTATCTTTAGCAAGTTTAGTTTAACAGTCCTAGAAGTAACTTCTTACAGTGAATGTCTCGTTGCATGTTGGGAAACAGAAGAAAGACAAAGGAAATGAAGCTTTTTACCTCTTCAACTTCTTTCTTCATTGGAACTGTCTCTTGAAGGTAAAGGAGTAAGTAAATTTCCTTCAATAGAATGATTAATACGTTGCTAGGGTTAGGAGTAATTTCCTCGGAATATAACCTAGAGAGATCCTGCGACGAATTGTCCGATGTAACCTTCGTCGTGGTGCGATAGCAGTGTCGTAGTATCATTTTCGATATCCTCCAAATTTTTATTTCTCTCTCCTTTCTATATTTTTGGAAGAATTGATCTCCACTGATGTATTTTAATTTTTTTTCATGGCTTTATAAATGCAATAAGTGAAGAGAAACAGAAAATGAAATTCAGACGAGCAGCCATAACACAAGACTTCATTAGCAAGAGATTGACTGTATTTTCTACAAGCTGATTTTTTTTTTTTTTTTTTTTTTTTTTTTTTTTTATGAAAACCCCAAACACGAAAGGTATCAAAACCTATAGTACTTAGTACCGTGCATGGATTGAAGGAGAAGTATGGGGGGGGGGGGAATGCCGGAAACTTTGCTCTAGAGACTAAACATGGGTTTTACCACTTCAAGCCTCCAATAAGCAAAGTGGTGGTATTTCACCGGTTGATGAAAGTCATCTACCACCTTTTTGAAGACATGTTTTTCTACACAGATTTTTGTCCACTGTAAATTTGTAAAATTGATAGTTCAGAGAGAAAACCTTACTTGAAATTTAGAAAAAAACAAACTTTTAACGCAGCCCAAAATGTGGAAAAGTCTAAACAACATGAAAACGCGTTGGGTATATTTGGTCCTGGCTCAAATGAATGAATGTGAATTAGTACGATGTAGTACACAATGAATAATGATTTTTTTGAACCGCTGTTTCCACTTTGTGTGAGCATTACAAAATAATAAATTCATTATACACACTGTTATTAATTTAGCTTTATTTTAACATTTATCTTGCACTGTATTATGTAGTAATCGAATTTATTTTGTTCAGATTAACATTTTTTTAACACTGTAAACAACTTAAATTTTTACTTGTTGTAGTTGGATTTGTTGGCGCATCGGGAACTTAGGCTCTAATGCATTAATAAATTTAACTGAAGTTTCAGTTAGTAGTTTAGTTGGAAATCCATATTGACCTAAAAATGATGCGATCGTGAATGACCAACGTACTAAGGTTCGGCGCGTTTCAGTAATTTTACAAATTTATCCCAGAAATTCAAAAGAGAAGGGAAAGGAGGGAATATGTGTGTTATCCCTTTGTTTCTCCCTCCCCACTCTTTTGCTGTTTATCAATATATGAAGAGGCCTATAATAATCCTCATTAGTCACTTTAAAACCTATGCTTCCTATACTTAAAATCCAAGCTGTAACCTCTAAATATAAATAAAATAAATGTTTTCTTTATACTCTGGGACACACACAGAGCATCAAAAGAGTTTAAGATAAGATGCTACAAAAATTATTACAATATTTTTTGTTATTAACGTTGATTCAAACAGTGTACCAGTGTTGAATTGCAGGGGTTCGTAGAACCCGTTGATAAGAAGTCCTGAGTTCGGGAAATCCCTTGACCCATATGTTGTATCTTATGTAGAGAGGCTCCTGGACGTCAGTCAACTCCACTGTGGTGCTCTCTGTTGATACATAACTCTATAAAATGGACAGATACGAATACAGTGTTATGTTTGTGCAGTATGTGTATTGTTTTGTTAATTTTGGCCACTTAACTACAAGGCGGGCTGCTTCCCAGTACTCCATCGGTGCTACGAGGAGGCTAACCATAACTATTGTCCTTAGTGAACTAAATTTTTCCAGCAAACATCATCCAGCGATTCAACAACCTCAATATCAATCCTGAGAAGCTCTGCAATTGCAAATCCTACAGAAAGGAAGTTCTCAGAAACTTTTACTTGCAAATACAAATGTAAGGATACAGTTTCAGCACCTTGTTCGGCCAGGCACGAGCCACTGGGCTTTAGGAAACCCGACCTCATCAAGAAATAGGTACCTACCTACTCCACTCTAATCCCCACAGAAGAAGACGACTGCCGGAAAATTGAACCTTTCAAATTTTATTTTACTGTATCGCGGTCATTCCTGTTGTCATGTTTCATATGCTGTACGTTGTTTGGCTGTAAATATGGTGAAACTCCCACTTGTGTGTGTTTAAGCAGAAGGTATGCTTCAGTCGCGGTATTATGTTCTTACCAGTTTACAGAAGTTACGTAGTAAAAGCCTTTGCAAGTAATTAATAATTCAAATATTTTATATTCCAGATAAAATGTACTTATAAATCAGATATTATGTATTTCATAATTGTATTACATTTTGTAACATAGTTGTATGTGTAAGATCACCCCCTAGCCAGTGGCTGTAATCGGGTGTTCTCCTAAGAGAAATAAACTGATAATAATAAAAAATCACGCACTCTTAGAGAGAAGTCTAATAGGAGCCAAGGATCCTGTACCACTGAGGCCAAGCCAGCAACAACAGCTTTCCCTTTTATCCGCAAGACAAATCCTGTTCGAAGACGGAGCCAACAAAAAGAAAAGTGAGAAAGTACGAAAAGGATTAGCCAATCCCTTGATCAAAAGATGGCAACTCACCACTGCAGCATACGTTACTCTGTTTCGAGGTTTGACCACTCGGCTACAACCGTGAATTTTGAAACTAAATATAATATAAGATATATTGATATTAAAAATGGCGCGAGTGCTGATGAAAGAGTGTATCTGTGGTCTTGAGGGGTGAAGCGCAATATTTTTATTACCTCATACGTATTGCAAGCAGGGGCGGTCCTAGGGAGGAGCTAAAGAGGCTATAGCCCTTTTATGATCAAAATAACGTCAATTTTTTGTCCCACTACATGACGATTAAAGCCTAATGTTTTTCTCGAACACTGCTTTGCCCCTGTCCATCTTTAGAAAATCCTGGGACCTTTCCTAATTGCATGTACGATAAAAGATTAACTCTAATATCCGGCAAGAGTAATTAAAGGCCGTTTTTATTTTGCTTCAGCCGTCATTTGTGTACTGCTGGATAGATGCCCCGCAAGCCCTAGAAATGAACTTTCGAAAATGACAAAGACAATCAGGGAACACATAAAATCGAAATCCGGTTGAAAAATAACCCTTCCCTTTCCCCACTGAAGTTATTGAAAGGAGCTCTAACAAATGTACCACCGATTATCAGTCATTTGAACCTTAAGTTATTTCCCCAGAGGGGAAAGTGATTTGCACTCTTAAGTTATTTCCCCTCTGGGGAAATAACTTAAGAGTGCAAATCACTTACCCCTCGTTAAGCAGGCATAGTTTTCACCAGCTGTACGCAAACTGTGGTACGCGAAACCCAGGTGTCAGTAAAAAGTCCGTTGGAGTCCACGAGAAAACAGATTCTAGACCTGTCACTAATTTTGCGAAATAGGTTTCTGAACACAACAAATATATCGTAATAATAAAGACAATTTACGTACCATCCAAATTTTAGAATAGAAAATATATTTCTAGTTGAAGGCGTCTTTATCAATCATTGCAGTGATATGAAGTGATAGAGTGGCTGATTCATAATATTGAGTACTTTTACCAAAAGGCCATTATTTCAAGTAATACAAAGTTTGAAAATACGAAAGTTCCTTTCACTTACCGCATGGTGCTGCGAAGAATCAATAATCGAAACTTGCAGAAGGCTTGTGAGAAATCTATGGTAGTCAGTACATGTGAGCTGAAGATATGTATTTGCAGAAACGAAAAAGTCCAGTGTCCAAAGAAATAAAGAGTAGACCCAAGGTATGTAGAAAACAGATCAAAGGAGTTTATTATTACTCTAAGGAAAAGCTATAATTTACAGTCTGCCTTGCCGTAATTCACATCAATCCTTAAGTGCCTGCCCCCACCAGCTTGCTGATTTACATCTAGATGCAATGTCAATGCAACTTGGACCTATAGCTTCTGGAAAGCGAAGTTAAAAAAAATGAAATAAAATAAAGCATATAATAATCAGGATATGATTTCAGTGAATGTAGAATAATAACAACAGACACTCACTGGCGTTCCAGAACAGTTGCCTTTCCATGTATAGGTTTTGTTGTTAACCCAGTTTTCTTCCTCCTGTCGGTCTACTTATTAATGATGGATAACTGGAATTTATTGAAACATATTTCTCAATAGTTCAGATGGCAGAGACAGTGCGGTGTGATAGATAGCTCGCTACCGTAATGCGGCTCTCACTAAACAGAATCCCACGTTCGATAACATTGCCCTGATCAGGAATAGCAAGCCACTGAACAAGAAAACAATAATAGTTTCTTCCGACGTTCAAAATATTGGATTGTTACAGTTGGCAAACAAGAGTTGTGGCGGTCGGTTGGCGTCTGTGGTCGGTACCAGGCTGCCCAACACGGCAGCGTGATAAATGGTCAGCGTCACGTGGAACTAGCTCGTGCAGGCCTGGGTATAGGGGTCTATAGACGGTGTACGTGTGTGCGTGTGTGTGTGAGATCCAGCCAGTTGGCGTGTGCTACTGCGGCACGCAAAGTGCCGATCTAGAAAGGAAGGCACGGTTAGGGCGTTCGCCTGCTGGTACGGCCTCATTGAGAGTTGGCTGCCAAGTCGTTCTGCTGCCCTCATCGCACCATTCACGGTAATAAATCTTAGAACCGAAGGCTCAGACGCACCTGACTCTGGCCCTTTTTTCTGCGAAGCCCGCGGAAACTGCGACGCTACGCTGCACATCACATGTTTTACACACTCTGAAAACAGGGTCGTAAAGTCGGTGCGAAGTGGCGTCAGAAAACTTCGAGCGACCGACACTCTCGAGAAAGCGTTAGCGTACCCAGAGAAACAGACACTTTTTTTTTTCTTCTTCTTTTTCGGAGACAGCCACGCAGATTGGTCTGTCAGATAGATTTGCACAACGAATAACGATTAGGGTGAAAGTGCGGCAAAAAGGGAGTGTTCTGTAGCGCGCGTTTGCCACCAACTCTGTTTATTTGTCTTGTTGTTATCAGCGGTTGTCACGACTGGAAGAGTCCGACTGTAAATCATCCCAGCGAAACCAGCCGCCTAGACAAGTGAAACCTGTCAAGCTACAGAGGTGAACTGGTGTCCTGGGGCTTTCGAAGAGTGGTCCCCGTCTGAAGAATGAATGTAATGAGTGGGTACGAGGGCAAAAATCGAAATTTATGACCAATGACAAGAGGTGAAAGTACTTATTTCATGTGTTCGCTTCTACTTTAGTAGAGTCTGTAAGAATTATACCAATTGCTTTTTAATGTCCCTTTAGTTCCAAACTTTTAGTGCATGGATGTGTTCCATTTTAAAGCTCTTCAGCTATGGAGAGAGAGAGAGAGAGAGAGGGGCTAGGTCTAAATCAGTATTGAAAACAAAACTCATAAATATTAATGATGTAGTATTTTCGCAATTGCCCCCACTTCCGGGAAATGCTCTCCAAGTTAAATGTCAGTTGACAGGATTGATCGATTGTTCGTCCTCCTTTAAAATGGAACGATCCATATCCATTGTTCAGGAGTTTGTTTTGTTCAAGAAACCAGTCAAACAGCGAGTTGTAAATATAAGGTCTTGAGAGTGGTTACACCTTAAGCCAACTTATAGAGAGAAAGAGACAGGGGAATGTGTTACTGTCAACTGGTAAGGAATGTGCTCTGAAAGATACTTTTATTATATAATATTTTAATTTTCGGTTATTCTCGCAGCGAATTATGAAATAACCAACAGGAAACTAAGATTTTAATGTTTCCCAAAATGCGCGCATGGGGTCCACTTCAAACATTGACTTGGAATCTGTCGAACACTGTTCAAATATTAAACTTGTTAAAATTAATAATGTTTATCGATATAATTAAATTAGCACTGCTGTATTTCAATTATCTTCAGGGCGTGGTGAAGATAATATGAAAGAGCACCTTGATGAGCAAGCATCCCCTAGATCAGTGCTGGGACGAGGGTAGTGACCGAGATACTTGTGTTGGGCGGAAGGTTGAAAGGCACTGAACAGTTCTGGGATTCGCTGTTGATGCGAGTTCATATACACTAGTGGGCAGAACCTAAGGACCTGTCAGGTTTTCAACTGTACCTCGTGAGGTACAGAAATGAAGAAAACAACACTGGTGAACACAACTGAAACAAAACGGTACAGAGGGCCTTTATTTAAAAATGGCAACATAGCACTGGCTGCCATAATACAGATGCATCAATGACAAAGATGGAACAAAGGGAAGAGGTGGTCCTCAGTAGGAGATATGCACACCCCTAATGTCGATGCAGGCTTTGCATCGTTTGTCCATACTTAAAACAATGTTATTGATAAGTTCTTGCGGTAACATCGTCCATTTCTCTATCAGCGCCGTCTTCAGCTTGTGAAGATTTTCTGGTAGGTGTGGACATGCCGCTAGGCCTCTCCCAAGAGCGTCCCATATGTGTTCGATGGGATTTAGATCGTAGAACGCGCAAGCCAGTTCCATACGAACAATGTCCTCACTTTTCAAAAGCTGCAGTGCGATGCAGTGTGACATTATCATCCATAAATACAAACTCGGGGCCAAAGGCACCTCGGAACAGACGCACGTGGGGAAGGATTACCTCGGTACAGTAGCGTGCACAGGTTACACTACCGCCTTCCAGTATCTGGTGTTGTGTACGTCCATGCAAGATAACGCCTCCCCAGACGAAAACACTTCGGCCGCCATATCGATCCCTTTCAGTGATGTTTGCGGGGTGATACCGTGTGCCAACCTCTCTCCAGATCAGCTGACGTCCAGAATCGCTGCTGAGACTGAATCTACTATCATCAGTAAAGAGTACCTTACCCCATTACGCTGCTGTCCAGTCCTTGTGTTCGATGAACCACTGTAAGCTGTTTCTCCGATGGGCAGGTGTTAAAGGGACACAGTGTACTGGCCACAGTAAACCACGATATCCTGCGTCCTGTGCAGCTGGTTTGCAATGGATCCTGCTGTCTGGTGTAGGTCCCTCTTGGCCTGTAGGAGTCTACAGCGGTCATCATTGGGCGTTGTTTTTCGTGGACGACCAGAACTGGTCCTTCGAACAGCTGTACCTGTAGTTCCGAACTCCGACCACGCACGTGAGACGATGCTATGGGCGATACCGAACTCTGCAGCCACCCTACTCGCACTTCGACCTTCCCAATTATTCGACCCCGGGTAAAGTCATCCAGATGTTGTCTACTGGGCATTTCGTTGTCTATAGCACTGTGTGAAACCAATGGAACGACTGTAACAATCGTGCTCACCATTCGGTAATTTGCGCATAACTGCTGCTTTTATCTGTTTATGTGAACCCTCTCATCACGATTCAAATTTTTGCATGTGCACCATCTTTCTACTGAACGGTCACAGTTATGCAAATCGCCACAGGCTGTTTCGTTTGATTTTGTGTCTGTAACCTTTAGAAAGTGTTGGTCCTTAAGTTTTGCACACCAGTGTAGAACAGTTTAGTGGAGAATAAGCGGCGTACCCTTGAATAGCTTGCCCCCAGGCGGCGAAATGTCTTGTTCCAACTCCATCCTCACTGCTGAATATGTTTCGTTTTCTAAACAAGTTCTTACTTGTCATAAAGCTGTTTTTTTTTTTTTTTTTGTTTTTTTTTTAATAATCCGGCTACTAGAAATAGCTGTGTCCAAAGAAAAAATATTGAATATTATGTTTGTATTAATACATACTTAAATTTAATTAACAAATTAACAAGCGAGCATTTAAGCAAAAAAATATATATATATATTTTGATTATTGTGTTTTGTGAGTTTGATTATATATGGTGGAAAATTTGTTGGAATATTCACAAAATGAATTACGTGTTTAGTACAGAAACAGATGAACATTTTTATGCAGTTTACTAATTTCAATTAACCTGTAGTTCTTTCAGTACATGGTGTTGTTAATTTTATAAGTTACGTCTCGCCCCCTACCTCAGAAAATTAGATAACTTGAATTAAAAACACTGTGATTTTTAAAAATTGTTATCTTTGTCATTAGTACTACTTTAGTTGTCTATTGATTAACAGCACCCCTCAAGTAGACATTGTCAAAAATTCTTCGTCTCCTTTCTTTTCTTGGAAATTATTTATTCGTTATTTTATTTAATAGTTTTATTTTCTGTTACTGAACTGCAATAGCTAGCAGAGCAATGGAGCGGTACACGCATACATATAAACAGATGTAGTATTTTTTAATAAATTATTAATACATTATTATAATAGATGCATTAGGGCAATTACAGGCTGTATTGCCCTTTTGTTTTAAGGGAAAAAAAAACTTTCTTCCAGTTCAAATTAAGAGATGCCAATCGGTTTTTAATTTATCAAACAAATGCTCCGACCCCCCACAAAAACAGGATTAAACGCCATTTCAATGGAACAGTAGTGTTCCTATTTTCAAGTCTCAAAACTGGAATATAGATAATTAGTACCAATATTTATTCTGTATACTAAAAATACATTAAGTTCATGAAGTTCTATATCCATAGTTCTGAACGTTGAATATTTGGAATGGATTAAAAGTAACTGTGGCACTCTACTTATGTTGCAGACCAGCGGCTTCCCAAATTGGATTTATGGATTTATTTTTATGTTACGGTAGGAATGGTGAAAAAGAGTTAATTACTACTTCAAGAAAAATACTTTGTTGGGTACAAAAATAATAATTAAAATAATTAGTATTGGTAAGACCAAATGATGCAAGGAAGAACTCTTTCTGTATCAGCCAGAAATAAATGAATAAAATAATAAGTATTGAAGTGTGAGGCTTGCGCCAAATCCGGTCATATGCGTGTTTTGTGTGGAAATTTTGTGCTCTGTTCTGGTGTTATGTTATGTGACCTGGCAACTTACCAAAAATCCTATCCTGGTATCAGGATCAGCAAAGAAAGCTCATCAGGGACATTCTATTTGAGGAAAGAGTCCAAAGATCATGGACCGAATTTCATCCCGTCACCCTCCATTAATAGGGTAAGATTTAGTATTAACAAATATATACACTATGTACAATCAATAGAAAGTCCATGATCCATGTTGGCTCCAACAGTTCATCAGACAATACAAGCCAAAAGGAGAAACCACAGGAGTAGCTTTTCCAAGGATCGAAGGAATAAAATAATAATAAAAATTCCAATAAAACAGAATATTCATACTTTTCCATTCCAACGAGATAATCACCCAATTCTGCTTTAAACTTAGAATTACCGCCTCCGCCGCACTGGAAGGAAACATATCAATGCACGACAACCCGCTGCTCATAGGAGATCCAATCTTCTGTTATTCCCTGAGTTTGTTATAGTTGTGTTCCCTGATTCGTGTCTAACCCATAAGGGGAAGGAGACTTTCCTCATTCATTTAACTCAATCCCTTTAGTGCCTTCACTTCAATTAGATCTCCATTTAGATGGCTGATTATCGAACTTTGCAGTCCATCGCTTCCAATCCGTTCTTCACATGTCGTTTTGTACTCTTCACCAGTCTGGTTGCTCTTTCCCGAATCCTCCCCAGAAGCTTTATGTATTTTCCTAGGTGTGATCTTCAGACCTGAATGCAATATTCCAGTTGGGATCTAACCATCGCCTTATAAAAATGGATAATATAATAATAATTATATTATAATATTAATCAGTAATTTTAATTAATAATTTCCATATTACTTAATTTATATAAAAAAAAGTGTTCTTGCCTCTGGAGTTGGTAGAAGGATCCATCAGTAACTTAAGTACAGGTATATCTGTATGTTTTGTAATGCACGCGAGCTTGTCTGTGTGCGGACACCGAAAATTTAATGCGAGCAATGCCTTCGTGAAACTGCGAATATCAACGGGGGTTGTCTTATAGATTTGCAAAGGTGAGGTCACAAGTGGCCCACTTCAAGTGTTGACTTTGAGTAAATCAGACGCTCCCATACAGCTGTCATTCAGTTTAGTGAGTGTACTCGAGACTGGCACGTTTATCTCTCGCTTCTGCCACACAGTCTCTGTGACAGTGACTCCGTTGGCAGTGGGTAAACATGGCGGTCACTTTGCCGAGTACATCAGACGCCTGCGGTACTGTTTCCCATTGTCGTCATCTGAAATATTGCAACGACTCTTTAGAGAAGTCAGCACGTTTGACGTAGGTGCGTCACAAATAAACGCCGTGTAAACACGAAGGGGCACGAGAACCTGACAACGCTGACAGATTGTGGTGGGAGAAGCGATGTCTGAATGATCACGATTAGACATACGGTGGTTATCAAAGCTGTCAGTTGGGATGACAGGAGCGCATGAAGTCGCACTTATAACATCGAGGGACCGGACAGAGTTTATAGGAGGGTTGAAAAGAAACATTTATTCATAGGGGAAGTATCCACGCCATTGCGGGATTCTGTTTCGCCACCCTGATCAAACCAAACTCTGCAAAACCGTTTCATAACGGGTCAGGAGTCACACAGGAAATGCTGAGTTGAGAGAAGGAATGTGAGCTCGTAGGTACAGAGTCCATTAGATGTATATCCTTAAGATCTACAATTAAAGATGAAGGCAAGAAATCGACGCTCGTAAAGAAAAAAAATCCTAAGTATCAGCTTCCTAAATTCAAAATTCCTAAGTATCACAGACCATTTTCGTTTCTTACAATTAAATCTTTAGATCTTTTATGAAATGTGAACCCTGGTATTATCATTTCAATATTTCCAATTTTAAATAAAGTCTAGGCCTACGATGGCAAACCTTTTCCACTCTGCGTTCCAAAATAATCTGAAACAATTTACGCATGCCACAGGAGGTAAAAGAAGAACAAAGGAAAAAAAAACGAACTAAAATTAAATCAGTTACTCTGGCTGTAAGCAAATTTTCACGTATCTATCTAGTTTACAAACATCCTGTTTTAATTTCAATGTATGACTCAGGTACACCCGAGAAAAAGTAAGAATGATATCAGAAAGCTTTAGACACTTCAATCAGGTCTCCTCACAGCTGTCTAGTTTCAGCAGCAGCAGAACTGAGTTATTTATTGTAATGAGTACCCGTTCGTGCCCTAGACTAATCTTGTTGCTCTCCTGTGCGCCCGTTCTAACAGATTCATATCCCTCCAGACTTGTATGTAGCATTCAAGGTGCATCTTAACCATTGACTTATACCAAGGGATAAATCACCTTCTTGTTCCTCCTGACAAAATTCTTATATATCAATGAAAGAACCCCATGAGCTGTCCTAGCTGCCTGTCTGCACTGCTCAGAGAACTTAATGTACAATTAACCATTAGATCTTTTTCTCTACCATACTTGAGTGTGGTATCATCCAAATGCATATTGCTCTGTTATTACTACTATTCATGCAGTAGTACCAGGAATTCATCATTGTTAACTTTCAACTGGCATTTCTCATTAAATCTTTCCAAATTCTTTAGGTCTTGTTGCAGTAGCGTATCCTGATTCCTGTCATTAACTACATTTAGAACCTTTTTTAATCACCAGCAAACTTACATAGCAAACTTTATATGCCTTCATCAACATTGTTAATAAATATCGAAAAACAATAACGGGTCCAACAGGGAACCATGAGGGACCTCATTAAAATTTTCGTATAACAAATGTGTCAATTTTCAAATGTTCGAAACACTGATTTCAGGGTTTTTTATTAAAAAAAAAAAAAAAAAACTGTATGCGATCTTAGTATTTAAAAATATCCCTATATATGGCAAAAACATGACAAATATTAATATTTTGATTAATTGCAACTCTAATTGCGAGCGATAATCTAAATAACGCAACAACCCGCAGAAGATGTCACGAGCCCTGCCAAATTGTGGGCCTTAGACATTGCCTTATTTGTGTTTGGGTGAAGCGGCCCTGACTGATATCGCTCTCCTGAAATTTGTTAATATAGCTTTTCTGTAACTTACGAGGTCAACATTAGTATAATTAAAATCTCCAAATCTTTAATGATGAATATTTAAAATACGTACTAATGACTAAAGAATAAAAGCTAAATCGGAGCCAGTGTTTCTCTTAAAAGTGTTGCTGAAGACCGTAGCGAAATGGTCAAGCAAGAGAGCGCAGAAGTACCCTTGCTTGACCATTTCATTAGTGGTTCGAGTGGTTCAAGCTAGTGGGATCACTAAATACCATGATGTTCCTGTATTATCTCTATTTGTGAACTCCTCTGACCTTATGAGATCGTCCCAGACTAAACTTTAAGCAACAAGCAACAATACATATGCAGCATGGATATAGTGACCATTCCTCCTGCTCTTGGCTGGAAGAATGGTCACTATTTTTAAAGATGGTTAGTTTTACCCTAAAGTTACTCTATTTTTCGTTAAGGACTAAAAGGCTAAGTCAAAACTCCATAGGTAGAATTATCTAATCTTAGTTGGAGGCGCAGGCATTTTTCTTCGCTTTTCTTTAATCCAGCGAACACACGAACAAGCTTCAGAACACATCCTTTTGCAGATATGATACACCAATCACTCATGAGTGGAAATGCTTAAATAACCCAGTCAAACTCGGACCACTATGAGACTAACTGACTAATTGCTTGTTAAAAATAAATAAAATAATTAAACTTGATTAAACAAAAAGACAAATAGAAAATCTTTTATAAGACCAATACGTTTTATACTACAGTACGTCGATACATTGTGTTTCCTGTATAATATGCATATTAAGATGACAATCAAAATACTCTTGATGTATCTCACGATGTGTGTGTGTGTTTCTATAAATTTAGGTTGTTGCTATGTAATTTACAGAAACTGTTTCCACTCAGGCTTCTCTTGTAATAGTTGGCACTTTAATGACTTTGCGTTGGAGCATTAGGCAACATTTTATGAATATTATAACGACTTATGGATCCTTTCCATTACCAGACACTTGATGACTTTCTTTGCAAAGAGGCTTTCAACGTTCCACACGTGTATCCAAGGTAACCCAGCTAAAATATTAGGATTTCATAAAGCGGTTAATGTAGCATGTTGGTAAATATTTATGTCATCATGGAGATGATTGCTTTCCTTCTTTTGAAATAACACATAATCAAACTACAATACACGATACGAGAATAAAATCTCGAATGAAATGCCAATTAGGGTTCTTCTTAGTCCTATTGTGCGCGTGTGTCGTGATCGTTTAGTGTACTTTTTTAAATTCATTTTCCATTGATAATAGCTATATTCTAAGCACACATACTGCTTGTGCATTTACTTCGGCTTATAACAAAGAATGGGCGAAATAATATAACGGACCAATCATTTTGAGACTAGAGTGAAATTTTTATGGTTTCAGATCACAAACAAGCCTAGACAAACAAATGTAGTAATCTTGGTAAAACAGTAATTCGAAAATTCTGCAATGAATATTTGACTCAATGATGTGATGTGTTCAAAGCGTGATTGAGCGTTACCAACTGACAAAAAGGAAATAAATATGTCAAGTCTTTCACTCCCCATAGAATTCACGTTCTCACCGGCTGAAGCTAATCATTGAAATGTCATTCACGCGTTTATGCTTCAATCAAGAGCCAATTCATCTCTCTCTAAGTGATCAGATGAGGGAGACGAAACTGTTCACTGCTTCTTTCGTCTTATAATGTTAAGAAGAAGAAATGGCAGATTGCTTTACAATAACCTGATTGAATAAGGAATTCTGGTAGCCCGGATCTATGTTTTGAACCCAGCAAAACCCGGTTGAAAGAAGTTTCTTGATCGCCCTAAAAATATTGAAATTGTAAATAAGTCCAGTTGCTTGATCGTCCTGAACCTAGTTACAATTCTAATAAAAGTAGTATAAACACAGTCACTTCAATCTACTCTTAATAATGTTCGCAACAAAGATAACCAATGAAAACTCTATCCTTTAACTAAAATATTGCCAATTATGCACATGCTTCTACATCCAGTCAAGTCTGCACTGGATTTGTGCAACTTCATTGAGAATCTTCAAAGTCAATCATGGACTAGAGGTCCTGAAGAAGACCAATTTTTTTTGTGCTCCTGACATGAACGATTAAGTTTCCGTAATATACTAAAATTATAACAAGAAATGAATTATTTTTGTTAATTGATAGGTAGCAACATCAGGGGTTGCTCGCACGCAGTAAAAATGTCTTGAGACGCCAGAGGCTGCTCAAAACATTTTTTACTGCGTGCTAGCAAGCTCTGATGTTGCTACCTATCGATGCCTTCTTATATAACAGAAAGTAGTTTAAATAATAAATCTGACCACTGTTGACCTTAAGTAGTGTCTAACATACAGCCACCTTTTTGGCATTCGCCCATGTCTATATGGCATTTCTGTTCGTTTGCTATACCGTATTATTCTTTGATTCTCTGAAAAACAAAAATGGCGTGCATCAAGATGGGCTCTCGTGGGTAGCACAGTTGGTAGAATCGCCATCCCCCCCACATCGGGTGGAAAGGACCTGAGTTCGAGTCCTGTCGATGATGTGAGGGATTTATGAGCTTTTTCATAACGTGGCTGAGTTAGTCGTCTCAGGCGAGAGTAGCATCGTTTTTCTCCCTGAAACTCAGGTTTTTCGTCCAGCCGTAGTTAGCCAATCTCTGGAGGAGAGAATATGATCTCCCCTATGAGTTATTCCGGGTTTTTCAGCCACACAACATGCAAATCTGCCCGCGAAAACACAAAATGGACAATGATGCAACGTGTCCTCAGTTGCCGAATTGCCTAAAAAGCAACAACAACATGAAGCATTTGTGGATCTCATATTTTACAGAAATTCAGAGTCGTTTCCTTTTACTTCAACTAGGAAACGCATGTAATCAAAAGAATTAAAACTTACTGCCTGCCTGTAAGGAACTTCTGAGCAGTTGCATTAAAAACTACCTCATACATAACTATAATTTCTTTTCAATTAATTACTGTCACATCTCATATTCTTCTAGTTTTCCCTGCGATTTTAGAAGATATGATGAATTAAGAAAATTATGGGCTGAACTGCAAGGCCAATTACAGGTGAGGGAGCTGTAAAGTAAAATGATTAATACCAAATGATTAAACAAAATAAAGTAAGATAAAAGATGGTAGAGCTGTCATCAGATATGGATGAGCTAATTTGGTTTTAAGTCGAATACAGGGATTGCAAAAATGCAAAGTGTGATGTCAGCTGAAGTAAATAATGATACATGGTCAGGTAATTCATCAGGGGACTACACCTTACCATGTATCAGGCACTGCGTTTCTATACTTGTACATAACGGTGGAAGAGAGGTGAAATAAAGCCAAAAAGCAAAAATAATAAAATTAGCACATTCTCTTACAGTATGGACAAGGTAGTCCCAACGCTGCTGCTGTTGTTGTTGGTGCATCAGCAACAATGCACATATTTCTGGCTAGTATATTTTTCTTGTTTTTTTTTTTTTTTCTTTTTTATATCAGAGTCAAAATAGTCAGACAAGGTGATATTTATCAATCGACTTTAAAAATACAAAAACGTCATCCATATCCTGACGATCTCCTAGAACGTTCTGTAGTGTTAATTGATTGCAACTTTTTAAATATGAAGAGAAAGCAGTTTTTCGCTCTCTTAGTTATAGTGGACATTCTATGACGATATGCTTTACAGTAAGTGAGCATGAACAGCTACTGCATTGTGAGGCGTCTTCCTTTCTTAATGGGTAACTGTGAGTGAGGTATGTATGACCAATGCGCAGTCGTGCTAGTACAGTTTTTTCTTTTCTATTTCCTCTTAGACTGCCATTGTTTGGGTTCTCTCTTTATTTCAAAACGTTTGTTTCTTTTTCCCATATACGTTTCCACTGTTCTTTAGAGGTCTGTTGTATAATAGATTTATAATCAACGTATGGTGTCCTGAAATTAGGGGAGATCGGATTTGGAGCATTTTTAGCAACTAAATCTGCTTGTTCATTTCCTGGGTTCCAGAGTGTTCAGGAATCCAACAAAAAATTGTGCGGTGGCCACGTGTATAAATTTCCATTAACTGAGACTAGATTTTCTATATCAAAGGATGATTGCTGGAGCGTTTACATTGTATACAATTCACAGCACTTAACAAATCGGTATATATGATGGACTGAGCATATGAGACTTCTTTTATGTTCTCTAGGGCTAATAGGATACCATATAACTCTGCGGTATAAGTACTACATTCTGAGTGGAGCTGATTGGCGATTATAGCATCCGGCAAGACTACGGCTGTACCAACTTTATTGGCATTCTTGGATCCATCTGTATATAGTTGTACGTAACTTCTAAACTGATTGGTGTGGGCCAGATGTAATTGTCTATTGTTAGTATCTGGAAGATTATTCTTCCCCCATTTCTGAAAATATCTGTCAACGTGAATTGTGGGCATTTGTCATGGCTGGATTTCCATGCTAGTGTCCTGCAATATCTTATTCATGTTGAGTCCCCAGCTAGTGTTTAGAGCTTGAAGCCTAATGCCATATGGTTTTTGAGACGTGATTTGGTTTGATACAGGTTTTCCCATTTTGGTCTGAAGAAATATTGCCATATCGGGTGATGTGGAAGGCTGCTGATTTTAGCGGCATAATTTAGGAGAAGAATTTGTAGTCGAAGTTCTAGCGGCGGTTCATGGGCTTCCATATATAGACTTACAATTGGAGATGTACGAAAAGCCCCCAGTGCAACTCGAAGTGCACTGTGATGAATGGGATCAAGCCATTTCAGTACACTTGGCCTAGCTGAGGCGTATGCAGGAGATGCATAGTCTAAGCAGGATCTAATTAATGAGCGATATAAATGTAGCAACATGTAACGATCTACACCCCATGACACAAAGGAAATTACTCTGAGAATATTTAGCTTCTTAAGACAGCTGGTACGAATATATTTTATATGTTCACGGAAGTTTAGTTTTTTATCAAGTATTATACCAAGAAAGCGAGTACTTGGCTGAAATGTGATACAATGAGAGTCTAACTGAAGGTCTCGATCAGGATGCAATATACGTTTACGACAGAAGTGTACTGCAGTTGTTTTGGATTTAGAAATTCTGCAACCATTGTTTTTGGCCCAAGAGACTATTTTACTAATGGAGCTTTGTAGTTGTCTCTCGATAAGTCGCATATTTTGAGAATGCCATGAGATGGCAAGGTCATCAGCATACAGGTATGCATCAACTGTGTTAGGTATGCACTTGGTTATAGAATCGATCCTGATGGCAAAAAGTGTTGCGCTCATCAACACTGATCCCTGGGGAACTCCCTCTTCTTGTACGTATGTTTCAGAAAATGACGAGTGAAAGCGGACCTGGAAGTATCTGTTATATAGGAAGTTCTGAATACATTTCGGGAAATGACCCCGAAGACCAGATTTACGTAAATAATGAAGAATCCCATAACGCCAAGTTGTATCAAATGCTTTCTCGATGACAACGCATATCATAACAAAGTGCACATTTCTTAAAAAGGCGTTCCGAATATTTGCTTCCGCTTTGATATTGAGATCAAGCGTCGATCTACTTCTCCGAAAACCATACTGGCTTGGACTCAATGTTTTGTGTCTCAAAATATCATGTTAGTCGGGGGTTAACTATTTTTTCCATTGTTTTACCCAAGCAACTTGTTAGGGAGATAGGCCGATAGTTTGTTGGATCTGTGTGGTCTTTTCCTGGTTTCGGGAAGGCTAGCACATAAGAATGGCACCAGCTAGTGGGGTAATATTCCTCTAAGAAAATTCTATTATAGAGTCGTAAGAGAGCACTTAATGATCTTTCACTGAAATGGGAAATCATTGCATAATAAATTCCATCAGGACCGGGAGCACTGTTTTTCACTTTTGTGAGCGCATTAAGCAATTCAGTCATGGTCAGTGGCAGATTGTATGAATGTTGGAGAGCGGTATTAAAATTCAGTTTATACTTTTCTGTACTGCATTTTAGCGACTGAAAAGCTGGTTCATAGGCGGAAACAGCTGAGAGTGTTTCAAAGGACGAGCCGAATGCATTAGCAATTTCCACAGGATCAGAAATTTCCTTTCCTTTCAGAAATTGAATCGGAGAAGTAGCAAGTGGGTATTTGCCATTGATACGTTTGATTTTTTTTTTCCAGACTGTAGCAGTATCTGTGAATCTATTTATTGTGGCAGCAGCATAGCATGCCCATGCTTCTTTTTTTTTTTACTCATTCGTCTTACATGACGAGCCTTAGCTCTCTTGAACTGTAGGAGGTTGGCTGGTTGGATGTTTTCTAAACTGATTCCAGTATTTATTCCTTTCTCTTTTAGCAATGCTACATGCTTCATTCCACCACATTTTTGGATGGAGTCGGATTTTAAATGATGATTTCGGGATAGCGGATTCATCTGCTGTCATTATTTGTTGTGTACTATAGCTTACTGCAGAATCAATCTTGTCAGTTGCAATGATAGTGGAATCTAAATGAGTTATTTCTTGATATTTTGTCCAGTTGGCCTTGTCAAATTTTCAAATTGTTCTAATGGTACTCTGCGGAGGAGAACTTGTACAGAAATTACAGATGATCGGAAAGTGGTCACTACCAAGAGGGTTGTCAGTAACTGTCCAGTCTATGAGAGGAAATATTGTTGGAGAACATACTTATAGATCAATGGCAGAGCTTGAACCAGATGGTATATGAACATATGTGTGAACACCGGTATTTAAAATAATTATATTGTGTTTATCCAAGAATTTCTCAATTATTTGTCCTCTGCAGTCAAGATGTTGAGAATCCCATAGGGAGTTATGGCCATTCCAGTCACCCAGAATACAGAAAGGAGCAGGTATTTGTCTTACTAGGTCATTTAAATCAGCAAGGGTGTAAGCGTGATTTGGTGACAGATACAATGAAACTAGTGTTATCGTTGTGCCAATGGTGATATGGGCTGCAATTGCCTCCAATGGTGTTTGCAGAGGAATAGGTCTGGAGGGAATTAAAGAGTTTACTAACAGCGCTACTCCTCCGTGTGCTGCATTAGAGCAGTTTCTATCTGTCTATAAATTGTGAAGTGTTTGATTATTATAGATATTGCATTCGTTAGGTTTATTTCTTGTATGCATGCTGCAACAGGCTTATATTCTCTTAGGAGATCGTATAGGTCATCTAAGTTAGCACGAATTCCGCGATAATTCCATTGAATCACTGTGTGCATTGTTTGGTTTTAAATGGTGGGTTTGGTTACTTACGGCGGATTTTTTTGTTTGCGCTTGTCTATTTTTGCTTTTTCTTTTCTTTTTTTTTTTTTTTTGGGAATATTGGCCTACCCGTGTCAATGTCATCCTCTGGATGAATCTCAAGAACTGAATCATCTTCGTCTATCTTTTCATCAATATCCATGGTATCGGATATAAATTTAGTTGCCTTGCTTCTTCCAGGGCTCTTAACTAGTTCTTTTGGTTGCTCATTAGGATTCTTATCTGGAGCTATTGTTACAGGAGTATTTGCTTCTCGAGGAGCATATTTGGGAGTACATTTTTCCTTTGATGATGAGAAGAGTGATTTAGCCCAACCAGATATTTGGAGGGACTGAGCAATCAGTCTGAGTTGCTACTGAGCGTAACCGTTGGGTAACTGAGGCATATGTAGGTAACTTAGCAGGTACTGCAAATTGTTTTTAAGTTTCTTGATATGATAATTTCTGCTCAATCTTATATTTTTGAATATTCTTTTCTCTTTTCCATTGAGGGCATTCCTTAGAGAAGGCAGAGTGGTTACCATGACAGTTAGGACAAATTTTCATTTCAGTCTTACAGTTTGTGTGTATGCTCTTTTGATCCGCAGTTAGCACAAGTGGCTACACCTCTGCAGACAGCTTGGGAATGACCAAATTTTTGGCACTTAAAGCACCGGACTGGATTTGGAATGTATGGTCTTACTTGGTAGATTTGGTGTTTTAAATATTAGTATCACTGTCCGTGTAGGGACAGGCTCTCCATCTCTTTTAATGACAATTCTTTTGGCTTGTACCACATTTCATCTCTTAGTTCATGAACAAGTTCATCCTCTGATATAAATCCTTTAGAGGAGTTTAAGGTGGCATGTGGGGTAACCTTCGAGGGAATTCCACCAAAAGTAGATACTTTCAGTAATCTCTCAGCATGTCTTGTTCGGTCATTTCAACGAATAAATCTCCGGATCTTAATCGCCGAACCATTTTTGGAGGGCCAGCCACATTCTCGAGACATTTCTATATCAAAAATGGGTACAGCTTACTCAATGGTTGGTCTGTGGAGGAGTGTAGTATTAAAAAGAGAGGAGTGGCATCATCCGTTCCTTCTTTATTTTGTCTCTTAGCATGGGATATTCGTGTCGTCATGATCTGGATTATGTTTGTCCAGATCTGTATCATAAGATCCACACGAGGACTGTTTATTTTTGTCAATTCTTACTCCTTTTTGGCCCGGGAGGGTAGCTTTCTTCTACCAGGTTTCCAGCCCCGCCACGTGGAGGCAGGAGCGGTGCCACCAGTGACCAAGCGATAAAGTAAGGTTATTTGTTAGTGCGTTAGTCCTATGTACAAGAAAAAGGTATCTTTCCTTTCTATTAGGCACTTCTTTACTTTAGAAGAGCAAAATTAAATAACTCTGTCAAAAAATGAAATAATACTATAGGTATCAGCCACTCTTTACGAAAATCGCTTGTAAATCACTCAGAAATCGCTATAGTCACTCGCTTGGCACTCGGGGCCAGTCCCAACGCAGTGTCAATAATATGAAAATTATTAAGGTGAAAATAAGGATAAAGCAAAAATAAAAAATAATAAAGTGTTTTCAGATTGGGAAAAAAAGATTTTTGAATTATGTAGATTTTTAATTAAATTTGGAAAAATATATTGGTGTTGGAATTTTGTGGAAATTAGAGGAATTAAAATTTAGATCAAGCATGTGGTTAATAGGGTGAGGTATTAAATTGAGTATGGGGAGGAAATAAAGGAGTAGTTAAATAAAGACGAATATATATATATATATATATATATATATATATATATATATATATATATATATTCGTAAGATAACCGTAAGATTCGTTTAAGATAACCGAGACAAGGCTAGCTTAAAGACCAGTATTGTATTAACGCCAATACCTATATGTAAAAAACACCAGTATTTAAGAAAATCGAACTATTGTAAACATATATATATATATATATGTGTGTGTGTATAATATTGAAGACAATTCAAGAAGACAATACCAATATGGATTTAAAGAAACTCAAGGGATAAAGTAAGGTTTGTGTATATATATATATATATATACTGTATACAAAAAATATATATACATAAACCTTATCGCTGTCTACTAACAATCTAGGTGACTTCAACTGGGGCCAACCACCCAGACTGAGGGAAAAAAAACAATAAGGAGTTTGTTTCTGTAATGATCAATACATGCTAAGATATATAAATTTAGAGATTAAGTAATTTGAATCTAAACCAATTAAAGGTAGTTGTATTCTTTTTTTAGAATCAAAAGAAAGATAATATAAAGTATTAATGCAAGCACATATTGAACATCGTTGACCCGACAGAGACCGTAATTTAATAATTAAAATAAGAATAAATGTAAAGTATAAGGCATATCTACCGTATCAAGGACAATGTAGTAACAACAATCCCTCTAGTGAGTTAATATACATGTGGTGACCCCTATGTGATGGATATGGTAAAAAATAAATAAGTAATTAATTAATTAAAATTAAGTTAACGCAAAGAGAAACATGCGAATAGTAAGATGAATGAAAATTAAAGGAGTAGGAATAATAGAACCCGAACTCCATGAAAGCGAAAATATAGTAGTACAAATAAGTAGTAGTTTCTCCTACATCCTCGGATTACCTAATAATTTCAGAGAAATAAGAACAAAGAGTGTAGGTCAGCTTAAAGACGATGCAAGATATAAATTGTAGCTCGGGTAAGCCCGGGATCGCAAACCTGTTCCTATAGTAGGACCCTGAGCTGAATTTACATGTCACCTTAGCGTGACCCTAAGCAGGAAAGCTAATAATTATATCTTTGGATCTTGTCACCTTATGCACATTATACTAGACATTGTTAAATTCAGAATTAATATTTTGAATATTAACAAGCCACCAGAAAACTCTATACTTGTCTTATTTTCAAAATAAAATGATGGCTAATTTGGATATACAGTACATAGAACTATTAACTTACGTAACGACTTGCTACCTATTAATAACTTACATATTAATATCAGATTTAGATATGCTAAACCGTTTGGTCTTAAAACATGTAACTATAAAATAATACCTACAAACCTTCAAAATATTAACGTTGGACAGGATATATGTTTGCCATAAGCCTTCATTTCTTAGATATGTAGATCCTAAATCAAAACCACATTATAACCAGCGATTTATATATAATCCCATATCCCGAGCTTAGAGATATTTTATCACTCTGTTTTAACCCTGGCACCACCATGCCGACGGGACTAATTGAATGTATATCATGCTGCAATTAAAGATTCTGCAGTTAAAGTTTCGACCCAATCTACCCGTTAATAAAGCAACTTTTAAAAAATTGTTATATCTAGATTTATTAAAATACTGCATAAAATCGGAATACAAATATAACATCCAAGCCCGAGGCGGGATTCGAACCCGCGACCTTTGTGTTGCTAGGTAAGCACTTTACCCAACTGGCTAGCCCGGTCAGCATACCACAAGTAGTAGTAGTGGCATGTGATGCAAGAAAGCAAGTGTATGAGCTTATGCAGCATCAGCCAAAAAAAAAAAAAAAATATATATATATATATATATCACACAATTCCCTCCAAATGCCTGTCCAGTTCCTCCTTAAATTTATTTAACCTATCAACTTCCACAACGACAGATGGAAGTTTGTTCCAGCAATTAACTACCCGCTGGCTAAAGGCAAATTTCCGCACATCTATTCTACATCTGTCTTTTCTTAATTTGAATTTACACCCCCTTAGGTTCGTAATCTGAACAAGTGGAAGGATCCCATCAGAATTCAGCGGGCTCAACCCATTCAAGGCCTTATATACCTCGATCAGATCACCGCGCACGTGCCTAGTCTCCAGCCACTGCAATTCGCAGAACTTAAGCCTCTTTTGGTAAGAGGATCCCTTCATTCCCAATCTTGTTGCCCTTCTCTGCACGTTCAAGCAAATCTACATCCTTCCTAAAATGAGGCCTCAAGACCTGTACGCAGTACTCAAGGCGTGGCCTGATCATTGCCTTATACAGAGGGACAATCACCGCCTTTTCCCTACTAGCAAAATTCCTATATATCATTGAGAAAACCCCATGACCCGCCCTGGAAGCCTCTCTGCATTGCTCAGAAAACTTCATATCTGACTGCACAATTAATCCCAGGTCTTTTTCATTTTCTACCACCTTAAGCGTAGTACCACACAGTTGGTACGTTTCTCTCGGGTTACTTCTACCCATATGCAGTACTTTGCATTTGTCAATGTTAAACTTCAGTTGCCACTTCTCAGCCCATCTTCCCAAATTTTCTAGATCCTGTTGCAGTAGCACACTCCCATTACTGTCATTAACAACCCTGCCAACCTTTGTATCTTCTGCAAACGTTGACATTAAGCCTGATGTACCTTCATCAATATCATTGATAAATATACAAAACAACAGAGGACTCAACACCGAACCCTGTGGGACTCCACTAATAACATTACTCCACGAAGAGCAGCACCCATTAATTACCACCCTCTGTCTTCTCCCACTCAACCATCCTTTTATCCATTGTAGCAACTTACCCTTAATACCATTCTGCTCCAATTTGTACAATAGTCTTCCATGCGCAACAGTGTCAAAAGCTTTCCTGAAATCCAAGTATATGATATCAAAATTATTTTTTGCATCCAGTTCCTTTGCAACCACATCATAATATCCTATCAAATTTTTCAGCCGAGATTTTCCCTTAAGAAACCCATGCTGTGTCTGAATTATTGCTGCAGTCTTGTCTAGATGATCCTGCAATGCATCTTTAACCAGTGACTCCATTATTTTACCGGGAACAGAAGTTAAACTAACTGGTCTGTAATTATTCGTGTCACCTTTCGATCCTCCTTTGTGAATTGGGGACACATTTGCACATCTCCAGTCCGTCCGTGGGGACTTCCCCTGAGTCCAAGGATGCTCACATAATTATGGCTAAAGGTTTGCTTAGTTGCTTTGCCGCCTCCTTTAATATAACTGGATAGATCCCATCCACCCCAGGTGCCTTTCTTATGTGTAACTTCAAAAATTTCTCCTCCATTTTGCTCTCAGTTATTACAAAATCATTAAGCACCCTGTTACAATTTGATAACCTTGTGCCATTTTCAAACCTTAATAATTCCTCATGTGTGAATGTAGATGCAAAATACTCATTCAGTTTGTTTGCTATCTGAGCAGGATCATCAACAGTCGAACCATCGATGTCATGTGGACCAATCAGATTCATCCCCTTCCTTTTAGCGTTCATCTAAGTAAAGAAATCCTTGCTGTTTTTCTTAGCATCTTTTGCCAAAGATTTCTCGTAATCTGCCTTCGCCTGCCTAACCTCCTTTGTGACCTGATTACAGACCAGCTTATATCTGCCATAGGCTTCTGAGTCGATTGATAATTTATATGCATCCCATGCATTTTTCTTCTCTGCCACGGGTCTCATTAGTTCATTTGACAACCATTTAGGCCTAAACCTTGAACAATATTTCTTAATAGGTATGAAAATTTTAGTAGCTTCCACGATTAATTCCTTGAATGCTTCCCACTTAGAATTCACTTAGAATTTACTGTTGGTAATATCATCAGTTGGTCCCACTGTACAGAATTTAAAAACTGTCTGAGACCATTGTAATCACCTTTACGGAAGCAAAAACCATTTCCTTTAACCCTGATGGTAATTAAATGTTTAAGTAAATCCCACATCAGCACACTGTGATCACTGCCACCTCGTGGTTCCTTTATCTGCAAATTCTTAATACACGAATGATCACTGCTGATAACCAGATCAAGAGTATTACTCTCTCTGGTTGCCTCTCGAACATGCTGCTGCAGAAAACAATCATCCAATAAATCCACAAAAGGCTTACTAGTGTGAGTGACCAACCAACAAGTTCCAGTCAATATATGGAAAGTTAAAATCCCCCATTATAAGACATTCTGATTTACTAGCCCACTCTATTTCTCTGTACAATTGTTCATTGTACTCATTCGAGTCGTTAGCCTATAACACATTTCTACTCTTATTTTTGCTTTTACATTGCTTATGTCACACCAAACTGATTCAACAGTGCACTGTTCATTTATATCAACTGGGTGCACTTCTTTCGATTTTATGTTTTTCTTAATTAACAGCATAACACCTCCTCCCTTCCTATCCTGTCTATCCTTTCTGTACACATTTGTACTCCCCAAATTCCAGATGTGGCTGTTCACAATACTAAATATCATATTTAACAATTATAATCAATTGAAATTCAGACCGGTTAATCTAAATAATACAAAATTAATAAATAAGCAGCAGTCCAGTAGCACATACAAATACATAGCATCTTCCCCTAATGTACTAATCAAAAAACTAATAGCATTGCATAAAAAATTAAAGTACAATAACCTAAAATATCCGTTTATATATGGTATACCTAAATTTCATAAATCACCTATTGCATTTAGATTCATAACATCATGTAGAGATCGTTATGCTAAAATTCCGGGTAAAACGTTAGAAAAGTTACTTAACTATATTAAATGATGTAAATAAAACTATTATAATAAATAACTTACCGATTATAAATTCAATAATAAATAACAATATTCAGCAAATACAAACATTTGACTTCAACCTTTTATTCACTAGTATCAATATCAACAATTTAAAAGATGTTCTCCAAAAGCTATATTCGGAACATAAAAATGTCATAAAGTTTGATTTAACCTACTGGGGATACTCTAATAAATTTATGTATGTTTAATAATTATGTATATGACGGAACTTCGTTATACTTACAAGTGAATGGCACCCCTATGGGAAGTCCAGCATCCTGCATAATTGCAAACCTCTATCTATATTCTACAGAAAGAACATTCCAAGGTAACCTACTTATGTTCAGATACGTAGATAATCTATGTGTTTAATTGTTCACATTTCGTTCAGGATTACAGCAGATTATATCCGGATGAACTTGTATCGAAAAAACTAACAGGTCTGATACTGTAGCAAATTACCTGGATCTTCGTATAGAAATATTCCATAATAATATAGATGTAAATGTATATAATAAAAGAGACGCATTTAATTTCGATGAGGTCGGCCTTACAAACTGGAGATCTAATATATCGAAATCAGTGCATGCTAATATCATTTTATCGCAATGTCTGAGGATTGCTTCTATTTGTAATAAAAACACAACCTCTGCAGCAAACATAATAGCATTGTACAATAAGTTGATAAATAATAATTTCCCCATCGCTTACCTGAAATACCACTTCAGGAAGGCGATAAATATAATTAATTTCAAGAATTTATTTCCTGAATCCATTGCTTCAATATAATTACCATAATTACGGATTTAGAGCCATGTATATTGTATTATGTACACTTTGCTTTCTTTGTGTCTTACGGCTTAGAAAACTTGTATCCACCGGCCTGCAAATTATAGTGTATCGTTTATTTTATATGTTATTTTATCTTATCCTATCATCACACTGTATATACTTAAGTTCACGCTAAGGTGACATGCAAATTCAGCTCAGGGTTCTACTATAGGAACGGGTTTGCGATCTCGGGCTTACCCAAGTTACAACTTATATCGTCTTTAAGCTGTCCTACACTCTTTGTTCTTATTTCTCCAAAATTATTAGGGTAATCCGAGGATGTAGGAGAAACTACATCTTATTTGTACTACTATATTTTCGCCTTCACGGAGTTCAGGTTCTATTATTCCTACTCTATTAGTTTTCATTCATCTTACTATCCGCATGTTTCTCTTTGCGTTAACTCAATTTTAATTAATTAATTACTTATTTTTTTACCATATCCATCACATAAGGGTCACCACATGTATATTAACTCACTAGAGGGATTGTTGTTACTACATTGTCCTTGATACGGTAGATATGCCTTATACTTTACATTTATTCTTATTTTAATTATTAAATTATGTTCTCTGTCGGGTCAACGCTGTTCAATACGTGCGTTCATTAATATTTTATATTTTCTTTCTTTTGATTCTAAAAAAAGAATACAACTACCTTTAATTGGTTTAGATTCAAATTACTTAATCTCTAAATTTATATATCTTAGCAGATATTGATCATTACAGAAACAAAGAACTCCTTGTCGTTTTTTGCCTTCAGTCTGGGTGGTTGGCCCCAGTTGAAGTTACCTAGATTGTGGGTAGACAGCAATAAGTTATATGTCTATACAAAAAAAAAATTGTTCTGTATATACATATATACAAACCGTACTTTACTAATCTTACTTTGTCCCTTGCGTTTCTTTAAATCCATCTAACAAATGGAAACTGCAAGAAAAATAACTGTATCCTGGACATTCTTCAGGTATCTGATTCAAACGTTTCTATGCACGTGTGCTATGGATTATGGATTGGACACTACAATAAATGAAAGCAACCCCACAAGAAAAAGTCACATCGCGAAGGCATCAGCTTTGAATCTTCATGGCCGTTGTTTGTCATTTAGTTTCTAATTAAATAATTTCGGGAATTGTTTTGCAATATACCTAGTTAAACGATTTACACGATAATAGCGTGTATGTTTATAGTTAATGCGGAAGCACTGCAGACAAACAACACATAACATACACTCAGTGATCATCGAATTATGACCACCAACCTAATACCATGTTGAGCCACCGTTCGCGCGGAAAACAGCTGCTATCCGCCTAGGTATTCATTCCACTAGATGTCTGAAGACATCTGGAGCCGTGCTGCCTCCAATGCTTTCCAACGTGTCGGAATAGCTGACGGTTGCGTGTTCATACGTCTCACTTCCCCTTTCAAAGCATCGCACAGTTGTTCACTTGGACTGAGGTCTGGTGAATTTGGTTATTGCGGGGTTTTATGAGCATCAGCGGCTATGGCCACATTGCTCCATATATTGTTTGTAAATTGCGTATGTTCTGAAGTCTATTTTCTGTTTGCTGGACGAAAAACCAGAGTTCCGGGAGAAAAACCATGCTACCCTCGCCTGAGACCGACTAACTCAACTACGTTGTGAAAAAGCCCCATAAAAATTCCTACTGTCATTGACAGGACTCAAACTCGGGTCTTTTCCACCTTATGTGGGAAGGTCGGCGATACAACCAACTGTGCTACCCACGAGGGCGGGTGAATTTGGAGGCTAATCAAGATTGGTGAATCTTTGCTGTGTTCCACAAATTAAGATCTCTGGAAAGCAACTCCCGATCGTAACACAGACGAAAGTCCTGGGGATGATTATTGATCACAAGCTGAGCTTCCACCAACATCTTATGCACTTAGGGACCAAGGCTAAAAGATTTTTAGCGGCCATCATTAGATTTTCCAGATGTGACTTGGGACTCTCAAATAAAACTCTGTCCTTATACTACAGAGCGGTCGTTTTGCCTATTGTGACATATGCGGCTGGAGCATGGTTTCATAAGTGAAACTAGTCAAAATGAGAGACAAAAACTTAACTCCATCCAGCGAAGCATGCTTTTGTCTATTCATAGAATTTGCCGTACAGTGTCCACAGCTGCCATTCAAGTGATCGCCGGAACATTACCACTGGATTTGTACGTCATCTATCGAGGTCTAAACTTCAGGATCAAGAAGAAAATTCCAACTAAAATCCTTGAAATTGAACTGGATCTAAGCAGCAACCCCAAAGCCGAAAGACTTGGGTGCTACAATGAACTAATAAACATTTGGCAGACCAGATGGGATACCTCTGTAACAGGCGCCGTCACTAGAAAATTCCTTCCAGAGGTCTCGTTTACTGCAACGAAAACTGTTACGTCCCTGCTGTCGCTGACCTTGGAATCCTCCTTCTTGGTCACTGGACATGGCTTCCTCAACGAGAAGCATTTTCAGCCAGGACTGTCTACAACAGATGGCTGTTTCTATGGAGAAAAGGAGAACTGGAAGCATCTGCTATTTGAATGTCCGCTGTATGAAGACATCAGAAGAACTCTTACACAGGCAGTATCAAATATCACTGAGCATCAATCGGATCTTCCTCCGAACACCAGAAAACCTCTCAGCGCTGCAGACTTATGCTGCACAAGTCTTCGAGCGTAGAAGTTGAACCCATGCTGAAGCAAGACGCATTAGAAATACTCGTGCAACGAACTGAAAGTCCACATTGAAAAACTTTTATTTATTTATATTTTTTTCTATTATTTATTTATTTATTATAATTTTTTTTTTCGTCTCGTTCTGCCTGGAGTTAGTTAATCCGGTGCAGCTGTTTTTTATTTATTTATTATTTATTTTTATTTCATTTTATTTTTTCCCTCAAACGCACCAAATATTTTTTTTCCTTCTTAATTTACCATTTAGATATGGCCTTATTGTAAAATATTGTCTACTTATTTTTATTAATTACTTTTTTTCTTATTTATTTATTTTAATCGATTAATTTTTTTTCTCTCTTTATTTTTATTATTATTTTTTTATTTTGTTTTTCTTTTCATAACTTGCACCACGGGTGACTTTTCCTTTTTTTTTTCACTCTCTCTCCCTTTCCCCCCTCTGGAATGGGCCCCCAGCGGATCCTGGCCCACCTTCTGGCAACACTACGTGGATCAGCGTCTCTTTTGAGACAGTACGTGTTTTACTGGGACTGGCCCACCTTCCCGTGGTGTGGACGAGTACCCAGAATCATCTGTCCAGGTGACTGATATATATCTGGCCCATTTGTAGTGATACTGTTCTTCACAGAGATACGAGGCTGAGTTGAACAAACGTTCTAGGTGCCGCCCATTACATATACAGTACACATGTCCACATTCGTGCAGAGGGCATGTCCGATGACACAGGGTATTATCGTTTTGGAAGATCCCGTTTCTGTCCGAGAAAAAGTGCAACACTACAGAATACACATGGTCTCCGGAGAACTGCCGTTTCTCACTAGTGAAACTCTGATCCATGCGCACCAGGTATCCTAGTTCTTGCCAGAAAATCATGCTCCATATTAAGCAACCACCGCCACATGCCTGGATAGTGGGAAATGCTCATGATAGTTGGTTGGTTGTATTTGTTTGGCGCAAAAGCAACTTTGGCCATATTGCACCTATCTATTAGCATTACGTGACAATGGCGTAAGCAGTAGTGACGAGAGGGTAACGTCGACGAAGAGCAGTGGTGAGGAGAGGGTGTCCGTCGGTGTGTTGCATCAAGTATTTGGACTCATCCGACCAGCACACTCCTTTCTATTCCTCCAATGTCCAACCAGAGTGTTGTTGGCACCACAGCATTCGCCGTCGACGAAGAGCAGTGGCGAGGAGAGGGCGTCTCTTGTGTCGTCGGCTCTGAAACCCCATACGTCTGAATGCGCGACACATCGTGATTTGGGACATAGTTCTTGCATTCCCCATATTGTATTGCGATGTCAACTGTCACACAGTGATCTGCCGGTGAGCCCGTACCGACAGGTCACTGTGCGATGTGATTTAAACTTGGAACTTGATGCAGCTGCTACCAAATATACAAAGCATTTAGATAGCAGTAATTTAAGATAACGTACCATCTTCAACTGATAATGCAAAGGCCTTGGTAGTAATTATGTAATCCGATGTGCAATTCTCTGAACAGTATCAATAAGCTGCTAGGACAGCTTGTGGGATTCTGTCAATGAGATACAAAGACCTGTGAAAGCAGAGAATCGAAGTAATTATTCCATTGTGTAAAGCAATGGCTCATCTCGAATATTGCATATAGTTTTAGAAACCTCATTTTTGACAGTAACTACTGTTACGGACAAAAGGAGTATTCTAGCTATGTCACCCCAGGCATCTTTGGGGTGGCCTAGCTGAAGTGTATGAGAAAAGAAATAAGTAAAGTTATTAAAATTTAGAACATTAAATGCCAAAGAATGGTGGGGAAAACTGCAAGACAAAATTCCAAGTAGTTCTTCGGAAGAAGGATACATCTAAATTTTAAAATATTGGACAAATACTTAGAAAGAAACAAATAAGTAAAGTGAATGTAGATAATGTGAGTGAGATATAGTGCTTATTTATTATTATTTAATTATGTTTGCTTTATACTTCCATGCATAATTTTGTCAATACTAATACTCTCCTTCTGATTAACTCTCTCTAATTCAGAGACAATGTTGAATTTTTCTTTATCACGGATTCCAGTGTGTTGTCGACATACACTTCTACGGATAACTGACAAGTAATCTCTCCACACAACGTTTAACAGCAGATGACTTGCGGAAATCTGTCCAGGAAGTTGCTACAAAATTTGCACCCCTTCTCCTCATCATGTGTGATAGCGTGCGTGCAACTGCTGAATTTTTCCTCAAAAGGGTCTGGTCTGGTCTGGTCTCACTTAGACAAAGACGTTATAGCTTTATTAGCACAGTTGTCTTCACTCCTGATCCCGACTGCGACACGAAGCATTTGGACTTCATAAAGCAATTCGAATTGATTCTTCATCTCTTTTTGTACAAAGACCTTTCACTATACCTCACTTGAATTCTCGTCATGAAACTTATTTAAATAAAAAAAGAAAAAAAATACTGCCTGTCTCACATATTCATCATTTACTTGTAGGAAATTTAAAATACTTGAAGGAATTAAAAAAAAACTTAAATTCAATCTTCTGGGGGGAAAAAAGTGCACCTTTCTCCCTACTGTTCGCCACTGTAAAAACAAGCCATATTAAAAACAAGGGGAAGAACCATATCAGAGCAAGAACCATATCAGAGCAAGAACCATATCAGGACTCTGTTCTTAAAAGAACCAAGAACATTATTAGAATAACTTTAATATTTTCTGTAACAGACTGCTTCAGTATGGAGTGATTATTTTATTATTTTTAACTGCTGATTGTGAGTTAATTGAGCTGGATTGAAAGACAAATTAATCAACTGATTTAACTGCAAAGGATGTTTTAATGTGTGCCCTTCCCATTATTTTTATTTCCTAATACAAATAAACTTAAGATCTATGTTAATTTTAACTTAAATCACAAATCTCTTTCATTTCGAAATCAATTTCTGCCAAATCTTCTACACAGCAATTCCGAATATCAGGAGTCTGATGCAACAGACGTACTTTGTATTGGCTTTGAATAATTCTATTTTCTTCGACCCTTACAGCAGGGAAACATTCATTATAACGATTCACACTGCGTGCAGAAGCACAAAATATATTGAAATATATTCCAGGAGACATTATTCAGTAGAATGATATTTATTTTCTCCACGTGTATCCTTAACTATCATTTAGAGTCTTTTTCAAATGACTCTGTGCACTTCCATATTCGACGCTCAATGAATACCAACTATTTTTCGACTGAAAAAAATGGGGAAAATGTTTTTATTGATCCCATACAAGACATCTCAGAATATTTTTGTGAAAAGCAACAGAAAGTCGATAGAAGCAAAGCAGCTTTTGAGTTCCTATTTACATTTCGATCATTCCTTTGTTCCGTGTGGTTGTTACCAATAAAGAGGACTTCAGTTTTATTCCTCTTCTCTTCGAATACCAGAGTCAGTTTATCAGGTATTTTCATAAGTATCTCTTTCCAGAAAACAAGTAATGTACAACTTACGGATGCTAACGCTTATGTATGTTCGTATTTATGTATTTTTGTTCCAGTTCTTCTAATTCCATATAATCTTAATTATTTGTACTTTGTTAGTGATTTCCTCAGGAGAAGCTGTTTTCAGGGATTGGTAACTTTTCGGGTGGTATGCAGATTGAACTCTGATGTGAAGTCTCTGGTACCAATGGTGAGTTTCCGAAATCAAAAGTCGTGTAAAGAAACTGCCTGCTATTATTTTGATAATCTTTTTCAAAGCGAATTATATAATTCTGAAATCCATTTAGGGACTGGACTTCACCCTGAAATAAATTGGAACGTTGGTTATAGTACTGTATATAGCTTTGTGGCAGGCATAGCTTGTTGGACTGATTAAGTAAAATTATTTCGTGATACTATTCAGGGCAACTCTGGTACCATAAGTTGTGGTCACTTGGGTTTATATTATTATTATTTTATTTATTTTATTTTTGTCGTTGTTGTGAAAACATCTATAGCATTATAGATTAATAATGAATTACAAATTAATAATGGAATGTAACGAAAATGCGAGACGAAAAAAGAAATTCTTGACAAATATCTGTATTGTTGCAATCATGCTATTCAACAAATGGCTACAATCATATTTCCTAATTAGGCTATCGCCTTGGATTTCTCTAGTCTCTTCCAAGCCAAGGATGTTTTCACATAAAACATCCTTCGTGCGTACAAGGTACACACTTTGTTTTTTTTTTTTTTAAATCAGGTTTAGGTGTGCATCTTACCCCCAAAAACGGCCTGCGAAGCCAGGGGGGTTCTTTCTAATACACGAGGAGAGTAACATTAAAGAAATTACCTCAGTTCTATATACATAGCCATTGACAATATTACATAAATGAAAATGAAGAATACAAGTCAGTCTAACATCACATGATTTATTAGACAGAACCTTCATTGTGCCCAATGGCAGTCTGGTAGTTGTTTGGCAGCAGCGTGTATACACAGTACACAACCTCGGTATGGTAGGCCTTTTTCTTGCAAAATCGTTCACAGTGTATATCCAGGTGAGGAACATCCTGTCTAAGTTGGTTGGTTGGGGATTTATTTAGCGCATCAGCATCTATAGCCGTAGTGCGCCATACATATGGTAAGTATGGATGTTATTTCTTGCAGGTACGGATAATTTCCTAACTATGGCTATAAAATTATTATTTTTTATTAGCTAAAGGAGGTGATATATATATATATTAATCCTTTTGAGAAAAGTGATGATGTTTGAGACATTTATTTTATTACCCAAGATTGAAGCAAGTGTAAGAGGGTCTTTCGTTATGTCAGTAGTGAGAAGGTTCTGGCGTTCTCTGGCATATTTTGTGCATTCGATAAAGATATGTTTCACGGAAAGAGTAGTGTTACAGTGATGACACGGAGGGGGAGTCTCTCCTCTTAAGAGATAACCATAAGTAATGTTAGTATGTCCAATTCTCAAGCGAGCTAATATTACTTCCTGCTGTCTAATTGAACTGAAGCTTGAAGGCCATCGCTCAAGATTTGGTTTAATACTTCGAAGTTTATTGTTAAGCTGTTGCTGCCATGATAACTGCCACTGGTATGTGCATTTTTCTTGCATTATTGGTGTATAGTCTTCATGAGGGACTTTCCACTTGCTGTCGGTTGGTAGGTTAGCCGATTTTGCAGCATTGTCCGCTAGTTCATTCCCAGGAATTGCCATATGTCCTGGGACCCAGCAGAAGCGTATGTTTCTCCCAGGTTCTGATAATGTATGCAAAGAGGTAATTATTTCTTTTACAACTGGGTGAGTGGTGTTCATGGTGTTTTCCAGTGCTTGAAGTGTACTTAAAGAATCTGAGAAAAGCATGCTGTTTTTAATATGGGAGGACTCAATGTAATTCAGCCATCCTGTTTAAAGATTTTATCCTGTTCCTGGATGGCTGCATTGATGTTTGTCAATGGCAGCGGGGCCTGCTGGACGTTAGGTGGTGAAAAACAATCTCAGCGATACTTGGGATTTCTATCTTTTTGGTGATGAGTTTTGAGAGGGTGGATATATTCATTTTGATTAATATCAGTTGCCAGGGGACCCAATACAGGTTTGCTTGAAGAGTACTTCTAGAGGTGGTAAACGTTAAAAAACTCATTTCGGAAGTTCTTGTCTTCAGAATAGTTCAGAGTTTTTGAAATAATTAACGAATTAGTTATTACAAAGCGAGTCAGCACCTGAAGTGGGATATTATTTTTTCCTAGATGCGTCTAGCGTTTTCTATAATATTATGCGATATTTATTAATTAATTTATTAAAGGAAAATGAATAAGAAATCTTCTGCTGCTTACTCGTAGACGGTCACACAGGGTCAGGAGTTCACAAGATTGAGAATACAATAACTTCACTAATTTCATCCCTTTCAGTGGGGAGATCCCTTCTCCCTACTAGACAGCGCATGTAGTTCCAGAACTTCCGCTACCGAACAAACTCTTATTCCTTTATGAACTGCTGGAATTATCGCCCATTCCATTAAGGCTCAAATCAGCTAAATAAAAACTGAGAATAGATGAAGTAAATTTCCTGCAAGACAGACACGCATTGTACTTTGGATGCAATCATATCGCGGTTGTTATAATTGAAAGCTACCACTTGAACCAGGAATTATTTACACAACCATTACATTGGCCACAGTTTTCACTAGCAATTCATAAGTAACATTATTTTCTTAAACACAAACAAGCATCTCGAACGTTAATCAAATTATTCATAATCCACGCCTGATGGCTTTCAGAAATATTGTCTCGCTGTCTAATAATTTGGATTTCTTAGCAATCCGGAAGATAAGAAAAATAAGAATATGTAATAGGATTTCTCTCGTGTTAACGAGAAACTTTCGGGATTTCTTAATCAAAGTTTTTAATATTTTGACTGTTATTTACGCGGGAACTTATGCATTGTAAGGAGATGCTTGACAGCCTAAGAAGTTGAGTTACCGAGGCATATTTCACAACGTTTCTCCATGCGGGGTGAGTTGTTGTAGCTTCATTGAGCACCAAAGTAAACCATATGGCGTGCTGGTAATGTAAATTTCATACTGTGTACGTTAGTGATTGCTTCGTCGGCTGGACGGAAGCTGAATGTCCTAATTAACGCACACTATTTCTGTTCCCCAAAGTCTAATTGTGCCTATTTGCGAAACACTTTCAGGAAGTTAAACCCGTTTATTTGACAACTTGACTTCCGTAGCTGAACTAAGCTGATTTACTCATTTAGTGTGGGTAAATAAATATTTATGAAAATGTGCAGATACCTTTGGAAACATCCAAGAAACACTTGGCAATAAATTGGGCTGGTTTCGTCAGCAGTGAAGACTTAAGGGTTCGTTACTTATGATCCTACCAATTTATTTCTTTAAATATGAATAATAAAGAACCTGTACCAAAATAAAGTTTTCGTTATCTTATGGGGCAAAATGCCCATGGTTATAATGCACCACGTCACAGTTTAAAAAGAATTTTGGTAACCTTTAAAAAGGTTTCCTAGTCGGATGGTTATATGTACATCAATAAATAAGATTCAGTTTAGCAGTAAACGCAAATTGTCTATATTATATAAGTGTATACATGTTAAAGTGTTTTAAAAAATTAAAAACTGTTGACACATAGTCACGTGTCAGTTAAAATCTAATTGAGCGTACAAGGCTCAATCAGATGGAGAACAGCATGCATTTCTAAAAATGGTACATTCGGTTAAAACACGTTTAACGAATAAAATGGTGTCACACTGCTCGCACATAGGAGGGTCATTCTCCTTCAGCAGAAAGGAATGTGTCAGATGACTGTGTCCTATGCGGAGCCTAGCAAGAACAACTTACTCATTACAATCCCTGCGCAGACTAGACTGCCATGGTTTGATAACAGGTTTAGTATGATATAGTTTGTTAGCCTGCTCATGCCACTACGTGCATACCTTATTACGGATTATTTGCCTGTAGTCTGTACAGGGGACTGACAGGCCAGGATTATTCGTTGGGACTGCTGATTTAGCTGCAGTATCGGCCAAATCATTTTCGGTAAGGCCGAGGGTCCAACAGAAGCGAAAATCGAATCCACCTTCATAGAGCAAGCATATCATCTGCTGAATCCCGGACAGTTGGATGAGTGGTGTATATCATCACTGACAGAGCCTGTAGTGCGCTCAAAGAATCGGTATAATAAACCGATTCTGTTGTTGGGTTCTTACGTGATCCAAGGCTAATTCTGTAGCATGCAGCTCTGCAGTGTATATGCTGTGTTCAGGAAGAATCTGTCTGATTATGTCCTTCATCCACTTCTCAAGGAAGAAGTCACATATCTGTGTAAACCCTAAGAGGTAGAAGACAGAGTAAGGAAAAGGTTCAGAGCTCGTGCATTTAGTGCAAACTGCTTTTCAAGGAAGGTTCTGTTGTATAGGAAGAGCAGGTGGTCCATGGAATTTGGTGAAAGGCGTTTGATCATGTGATTGGTATGATTGTTTTTGGGCACAAGGGCAACTGGGGCCAAAATGTGCCTATTCTTATATTATAATTTTATGTATTTAATCCGTCCGGTTTTCTCATCATAGAATTCATATATTCGTATTTGCTTGAGAAAGCTAAATAGCTCATTTAGATTCGCATTATTTCCAATAATATGGACAAGTGATTCTTGTAATCTTGACAGTGAATGGAAAGCACTTTCTGATACGAGCATAATGCGTACAATATAAGAGTATATGTTTGAGAGTAAGTGGCAATGAACAGTGCATGTATAGCGGTGGGTCATCCCCCATGAGCAGGTACATATGGGTTGGGTGTGTATGCCCTATGCGTAATCTCGCTAGTACAACCTCTTCCTGTCTGTTTTGCTGTAGCTAGAATTCCATAATTCTAGTTTCTCTTTGATTTGGAGCAATTTGTTGTTTAATTGTGACTTGCAAGTTTCGGACAACTGAAAAGTACAGTTGTTTTTTTTTTAATATGCTTTAAATAATCTATATATGGCACTTGGTATTTTGCTAATGTTGTACAGTTTGGTTGCCTAATCTGCTCTCTCATTACCTGTGATACCAGAATTCCCTGGGATCCAGCAAAATTTCACTGAGTGATTTTTACTTCGTATATGATTTAAACGGGACAAGATTTGTTTTACGATGGAATGCGATATTGAATGTTGTTGTTGTTGTGTTTAACGACACATAGGCTGCTAGGGCCATATTGTGTCTTTCTAATAGTGGATATAACTATATTTTATGATATATTCCGATACGATTTAGGAAAATAAATAGTTCTTTTTCATTAGAATCATCACCCAGAATCTGTAATAAATTTATTGATGACTGTGTATTAGCTATTGATTTAAAGGTGTTTAAGCGGATATTTTGAAAGTGGGGACAGTCCACTAATAAATGGCGAATTGTCAGTTGTACTTGACAGAATGTACATTGTGGAGCGCTGTCATTAGTTAATAGATATAGGTGAGTGAGGTGCGTATGCCCAATCCTTAGCCTTCCTAAAATTATTTCATCTCGCCTGTTTTTGCTGAAGCTGGATTGCCATAGCTTTGGTTCCGGTTTTATTTGGTAGAGTTTATTTCCTGGATAACCTTTCCAGATTAATGACCAACTGTTATAACATGCTTTACAGATAATGTGTTTGTAATCTGTATATGGAACTTGAAATTTCCGCGTAATGGTGGTTTCTGGTTGTTTGGCTGCATGATCCGCTCTTTCATTGCCAGCTATTCCAGAATGTCCTGGGATCCAGCAGAATGTCACAGTTTGTTTCAATTCCTTACAGGCAAGTAGCTTAGAACGGATCTGTTTTATTACAGGGTGAGAAGAGTTGTTACCACTTATTATAGCAGTGACAGCACTGAGTGAGTCGGTGTATATTAAAGTGGTCGTAATTAAAAATTCAGTTATCCGGTCGAGAGCTAAATTAATAGCATAAAGTTCAGCAGTAAAGATACTGCATTCTATTGGTAATGAAACAGAAATGGTGACTGAAGGGAAGACTGCTGCAGCACCTACTTGGGTCTCAGTTTTTGATCCATCTGTATATATTTTGCAGGCCTCTGAGTTAGAAGAGTGAGTTTCATGTAATTGTGCAATATTGGAGGGCGACAAGGTGTTCTTACCCCACTGTTGAAAATAATCGTCGTAATTAACAGAAATATTTGTCCAAGGCGGATCAGGAAGTGTCATGTCCTGAAATATATCGCTGATGTCTATATTCCATGCTTGAGTGAGTTCTCTAAGTCTAAGTGCAGCAGGTCGGTTTTCATTTGGCTTACTGTTGTAAAATGACTCCCATTCGGTATTATACAGATATTTCCAACTAGGGTGGGAGGGCAAACTGCGAATTTTTGCGGCAAACATCAAAAGTAATGTTTTCCTCCGAAGATGTAAAGGTGGCTCATGAGCTTCGATATAAAGGCTCTGAACAGGGGAGGTTCTGAAAGCTCCTAGAGAAACTCTCAGCGCACTGTGCTGGATCGTGTTCAATTGCTCTAAAGTAGTTCTTCTCGCAGAGTCATACACTGGAGAGCCATAGTCTAAGCGGGATCTGATGAGGGCTCGATAAAGATGGATCAAGGTATGTCGATCAGCACCCCATGACATAGATGACACACACCGGAGAATATTCAACTTTTTCAAGCAGATAGTTCTAAGATAAGCTACATGTGCTTTAAAGTTCAGTTTCTTATCCAGTACGAGACCAAGAACACGGACAGTGTCAACAAGAGGAATTGAAATGTTATTGATCTTTAGCTCAGGATCGGGATGCAGTGACCGTAATTTGCAAAAATGAGTAGTGGTGGATTTCTGCTCAGCTAGGCGGTATCCATTACGTAAGGTCCACGATTCTATTCTGGAAAGAGCAATTTGTAACTGTCTTTCAACAGTATTCATACTTTGTGACTGGCAGGATATGGTGAGGTCATCTGCATACATGTATATTTGTATGGATTTTGGAAGTTCTTCCAATATGTGGTTGACCCGAACAGCAAATAGGGTAGCACTCAGTATGGAACCCTGGGGAACACCCTCTTCTTGAATGTGAGTTGCTGATAGCATGTTTTGGTATCGGACTTGAAAGGTGCGTAATCTTAAAAAGTTCTGGATGAATTGTGGAAGGTAGCCTCTCAGCCCCAACTGATGTATATCTTTAATAATACCATGACGCCAAGTGGTATCAAATGCTTTCTGAATATCTAGGTTCACCATCACCAGATGTTGTCTCATGACAAAAGCGTTACGTATGTTAGATTCAATTTTGAGTAGTAAATCTAGGGTAGATCTGTTTTTACGGAAGCCATATTGGTGATCGGAAAGAACGTTTTGGGAGTCTAGCACCCACATGAGCTGCGATATTGAAGACTCATTATTTAATGCAGATACTGCACTCATGGAATCGGCTTATATTACACTGCTAGCATTGTAGAAAGTGTTAATATTCTCTAAGGCTAATTTTATTGCGTAAAGTTCTGCGGTATAACTGCTACATTCAACCGGTAGTGATATGGAAACTGTAAAAGAGGAAAAGACTTCTGCGGCACCAACGGCAGAGTGTTTTTGAGCCATCTGTATATATTAGGGAAATTTCAGAATTGGCAGGTGAATGATTTTTATGAAGTTGTTTAATACTTTCATTTTCCAGGCAATTTTTACCCCACTGATGAAAATAGTTATTTGCTGTTGTGGAATGTGGTCCATTCAGAGTTGAAAAACATTGGGCAAAGAGGATGGGCTGGAAGACTTTGAATTTTTGCTACATGATTGAGAAGCAGCATTTTCCTTCTAAGGTGAAGTGGAGGTTCATGTGCTTTGAAGGCTTTGAACAGGAAATGTTCTAAACGCTCCTAGAGCAGTTCGTAGGGCTCTGTGTTGGATAATATTGAGTCTAGTCAGCACACTTTTCCTAGCCGAGCCATAGACAACAGCACCATAATCTAGACGAGACCTGATAAGGGCACGATACAGATGCAGAAGAGTATCTATCAACACCCCATTTTATGGCAGAAATAGATCTGAGCATGTTAAGTTTCTTCAGACATACTGCTCGGAGGTATTCTATATGTGAGGCAATATAGAATAAAGTTGAGTTTGGTGTCTATCATTAAACCTAGGAAGCGAAGGTTACTGGTGAGAGGGATCAGGTGATTATTTAGCCGAAGTTCTGGATGCAGCTAGGTTTTTTGCAGAAGTGAATTGCAACTGTTTTTTGTTCAGACATACGATATCCATTCTGCAGTGTCCATTTTTCTAGCTTATTTAGGGATAGTTGTAGCTGTCTTTCAATGGTATGAATATATTTTGAACTGCAAGATAGTGAGATCATCGGCGTACATATATAGTTCTACAGTATTGGGAATGTTCTGAGTTATAGTGTTCAGCCTAAGTGAAAAAAAGAGTAGCACTAAGTATTCATCCTTGTGGGACCCCTTCTTCCTGAGTAAAGATACTAGAAAGCACTGTTTGGTAACGTACTTGAAAGGTTCTGCGTTGAAGAAAGTTTTAAATGATCTCACAACATGCCATACCTCCAAATTGTATCAAAAGCCTTTTCAATATCCAAACTTACCATTACAAGATGAAGATGGTTCTATTTTGTCGGAATCCGAACTCGTTGTTGTTTAGCAGCTTTTCAGTTTCAACAACCCAGATAAGTCGTCTGTGTATCATCCTTTCTAGAGTTTTACCCATAAAACTGGTGAGGGAGATTCGTCGGTAATTTTGTGGGAGTGATTGATCTTTTCCTGGCTTGGGAACGCTGAATTAACAGAATGAAGCCAGGTAGAGGGATACGAACCTTCAAGAACGATTCGGTTAAAGAAAGTTATTAGTGAATTCAAATCTGTGTTGTTTAGATGTTTCAGCATTACATAAAAGATTCCATCAGCTCCAGCAGCGTTATTAGGTGATCTATTTAATGCTGTTTGGAGTTCAAATAGACAAAAAGGTTGATTGTAGGCAAGAGACCGAGTAGTTTGGAAATTTATCTTGTATCTTTCTGCTGAGGCTATGATTTGTAGAAAGGAAGCATCATCAGTTGCAGTGGCAGACGTTTCAGAGAAAGTGTCTGCAAGTGCGTTAGCTATTTCTTGTGGTGAAGATATTTCTTGTCCATTCTTGGTTAAGATTGGAATAGAAAAAACTCCATTTAGTTGTTGAATTTTTTTCCAATTAATTAGACTGCTAGTATCATTTGTGATAGAGGAGGCAAACTGCATCCATGATTCTTTTTTGGCTTTTCTTCTAATTTGTCTTGCTTTTGCCTTAAGCCATTTAAACTGAATTAGATTGTCTGTGGTTGGAAACTTACCGAACAGATTCCAGGCTTTATTTCTTTCCCTTTTTGCTATGGTACAAGCATCATTCCACCCCACCAGTGTTTTAGGTTTCTGTGTTTGAAAACAGAAGACTGTGGTATTGCTTCAGAAGCTGTTGCCAGTACTTGCTTAGTAATGTGGTCAGTTACATCATCAATGGGTGCTAGTCGTATCAACTAGCTATCAAAGAAGATGGAGGCAGAATATTTTTCCCAATCTGCTTTAGAGAATTTCCATATTACCTGATGATCGGGGAACGGAGTTTACGTTGTTTGAATTCTGCATATAATTGGGAAATGATCACTGCTGTGTAGATCATTTAAAACTGTCCAATCTATAATGGGAAATAATTGAGGGGAACAAATAGTTAAGTCAATTGCTGACATAGATCACGTGGAGATATGAATGTAGGTGTTATGACCAGTGTTCAGCAATGTTAGGTTCAGTTGGTCTATGAGCTTTTTCTATCAAGTGACCTCTATTATCCATGTGAGCAGATCCCCATAGTGGATGATGTGCATTTAAGTCACCAAGAAACCAAAAAGGAGATGGTAGTTGTTTTATAAGCTCTAATTCTTTCAATCTGTAGATATTGTTAGGCGGAAGGTATAACGAGACTAGAGTAATTGTTTGTCCCACTGCTACACGTACCGCAACAGCTTCTAAGTAGGTCTGAAGTGAAGTGGTTCTAGTTGGTATTTTACAATCCACTAGAATTGCTACGCCTCCGTGTGCACGGCTTGAAGAATTTCTTTTCTATAGACTGTATAATTTTTAATCGTATAAGTTATCTGAGGATTTAAGTTGGTCTCTTGTAAGCAAATGGCTACAGGGTTATATCGCGAGATCAAATCGTAGATATCAACAATATTACTGTGTAAACCTCTACAATTCCATTGTTCAATGTGCTGCATTATTTGGTTTTAGAGAGGGAAGATGATTTTGTCTGTTTCTTGTGAGAGGGAGCAGTTTGCTTTTGACTATCATATTGGAAAGGAAGGGCGGCCGTAATCTGTACTCTCTTCTACATCATCAGTTCCGATTAGGTGAACATCCGGTCTCCATGTCGTCTTCTGCATGAAGATCAAGGACTGCTTCTTCTTGTGCATTTACATCTTCGTTGTCCATGTTCTTTGAATTTGATTGTGAAGATTCAGTGGCACGCTGCCTTTGCGGTTTATTTTGTACTTTATCACTTGATGTAATTTTAGATGGAATTAAGATTGAGGTATTATTTGTTTCATCAACTGGAACAGGTTTGTTAGTAGTCTGATTTGTCAACAGTACAGATCGTGCCCATTTTGCAATGGTGTGTTAGGCGAGATTGACACTTCTGTTTGGGTCGAGACAGCGTGATAATTTTTGGTTGCACAAGCATAGCTACGTTTTGGCATAGTCTTGACTTGCCATCTTGCTTCTTGGTATGATACTTTATTTTCAATCTTATATTTTTGTATCTGTTTTACCATTTTCCACATGTCACATGATTTCGAATAAGCTTGGTGATCCCTCTTGCAATTCGGATATTCAACTTTGCTGTACACTCTGCTTGAGAATGATTTTTTTTTTTTACCTACAATTAGTACATGTAATTTCGCTTCTGCATGTTGTTCGAGAATGGCCAACTTTTTGGTATTTGAAACATTTTAAGGGATTCTGTATATATGAACGAACTCGGCAGTGCAGATACCCTGCCTTAACTGAAGTTGGCAAATTAGGTGTATTAAATGTCAAAATAATATTTCTTGTTGAAACAAGTTTATCATCCTTCCGGATCATAATTCGCATTGCTTGTGTCACTTTCTGTTCTTGTAATTCCCATACTATCTCCTCCTCCTCCTCCTCGGTGACATTTGATAGATCCCACTCACTTATCACTCCTTTTGAGGAGTTGTGTGTTATGTGGCGTCACTTTGATTGGGATACCACTTATAGAGGACATTTTTAATAATAATTCAGAATGCTTTGCTTGTGTAGTCTCAATTAATAGGTCTCCTGACTGAAGTCGTTTTACCATTTTTGGTGTACTTGCTGCATTTTCAAGACATCTCTGAATAATAAAGGATGAGAGTCTGATTACCGGTTGAGTTGATAACGAATGCATTATCAGAGATGCTGATGGTTATGGTTTGTTAGATTTCGTTCTTATTCTTTTTGAAAGACCTATATCGTGTTCCCTTTTACTGGTGTCAGTATGATGAGAGCCTGTTGGATCTAGTGGTGGATAATCATCACAATCCATTTGCTCCTTTTAGCCCCGGCAGAGGGACTTCCTTCTCCCAGGTTTCCGGCCCCGCCACGTGGAGGCAGGAGCGGTGCCAACCAGTGATCAAGCGATCAGAAAATAAGAAAGCAGTAACGTTGCTAGCTGAGGTAGCAGTAACGATGCAAGGAGGTAACGATGCAAGCGAGGTTAGCAATGAACATAATAAAAAAAATGATTAAACGCCTTTCACAAAAAAGGACCAGGCGACGTCCATTATGAAAATGGAGAATCCAGGATCCATTTTTTGCTCTGACGTCGGATATAACGTACTTTAGCGTGTGCGAGTTTAAATGTTATGAGATTGGCTGCGGTGGGATAGCTACAAAATATCGACCAAGCTTTGTTTTGCGCCTTTTTAGTAGTTTTGCATTCTGATTTCCATAATGGTTTGAGAAATGACGAAAACGTGGTGGAATTTTTGGAATTGCAATTGCGTGAACAATGCTTTCAGTGATGTACCTGCTGCATTAGTGGCATACCGTTGATGGTAAGGCGCCATCGGTGGTTTCCACAACTGCGCCATCAGTACTCTTGTGAGGAAAACAGAACTCTGTGAATGCCAAAAGTGTGTGTAATAAAAAATAAAATAAAATAAACTTTTATATCAGGGTCGTCCAGAAAGTCACTTCAACTGCCCATGTACATTGTGTCTGTAAATTGGGAGTGTTCTCTGGTGATCTGCCTGCTTTGTTGGACGAAAAAACTTGCTATTTATGCCTGAGACTGACTAACTCAGCAACGGAGTGAAAAACACCCATAAAAGTTCCTTGCGGGAAACCCGGCCCCTTTCCACTGTGTGTATTGTGCGGTTTATGTAGTATAGTGCGTTGTTCTTATGACTATTTGGCCGCTGGGCCCAAGTGAGACCCCACATTGCCCGCGATCACCACTGGGAGATGAGCCAGGCAGTAGGACTATCGTTTTCTGCCTGGCTCAGCTGGCCTTCGCCAGGGTCGCCTCAGCTTTCTGACGGAGACCATAAAAAAAAAAAAAAAAAAAAGTTGAAAAGAGGATATAAAGGAGGAAGAGGGGAGGTCAGAGTGAATGGAGAAAGGAGTGGACCGCAGGGAAGAAGGCTTGCTCAGAAAATTGAGGTGCAAAAGGGAAGGGGGGAATTGGGCGGACCCCGTTAGGAAAAATTATAAGGCTATATAATCGCCATTTTGGGAGCGATGGCAAAAAAAGAAAAATTAACACTATACAACGGTGCAGTGTCAGCAGCCATCCCACCCAACCAATCAGGTGGCATATTCCTCCGATGATGTTCAGATAGAAGTAACCAGTCCGAGAACGGAGACACCTCTCTAGGGTTTTAATATCAAGATGAATTAGTTAAATACTAGTGGGATCTAAATGACGTAATAACCTTGTCGTACGTTAAGCCTCTATGAGGAGCAGACGAAGGCTGGTAATCTTTGTCCGTCCGTTAAGCAAGGGAGGTCATTTGGCTTAGAGATTTTGGGAGTCTCTAAGCCAGGAGAGAATTTGGTAGCTGTTGCATATATTAGTTACCATTTAGATTGTGCACGTTAGCATGAAGATTTTCACGCTTCTTTTGAAAAACTGTTTGAGGAAATTCAGTGAGTGAAGTGTTCACTCATGAGTAGGTGTTCGGTGTTGCGGTGATTGTCCTTATCTTTGTGATGTCTGCTTCGTTCGTCTTCGTATTCTGGGTATTGGTACATCACGTGATACCAGCTCTACATTTCCCCACAGACGCAAAGTGGGTTATTCTCTATACCAAGTGCTGCTAAATTCTGTCGAAAGAGCCACGTCCTGCTCATAACAATGTCACTTGCAGGCCAGGAGAGCACCAAGGTGGCATTGGGCAAGTTAGTGTAACTGAGGGTGCAAAACTTCATAGTTGTTGTACGTTTAGTGGTATTTTCCCAACTTTCTTGCCAGTGACTTTCCAGCTAAGAGAAGAGAAGCAGATAGAAGTGATCAAAACTTCGCAATTCCAAAGAAAACGGGTGCCCCTCCTCTCTCTCTCTCTCACGCGCGCGCGCACGCACACAAAATGCAGAGCTGTGTCGAACAGCAGTCCACATATTCTTTTCATTCATAACTGAAGCGATTATTCCCCAATTTCAAATGTCTACATTGGCCAGTAACCGTGACCCTGTTAGCGAATTTCACGTTCCATTACTTCCTACTATGGATCCAGAGTTGCGGCCTATTTATCCCCACATTAGATATGGCTCAAATAAGTTGATTATTTGCATGTTGAAAGCATAACCATAGTTCAGTAATTATACCAGTTATGTGAGATGGCTCTCTGCAGCAGTCTACCTGAGTAATGTGCAAACATGATATGACCCAGAGGAAACAGGAGAAATGATCATACCTTTCCGTAAACATCACACCACTTCCCTTATTTAGTGGGAAACCATATGATGGAAGGCAGCCGTCAGTAACAAGAAGCGAAGTGAAGTGTGCCCAGCCATTTCCTTATTTTCGTCTATCTGTCACTCGTATGCCAAGTCTGGTTTAATGGGGTCACTTAGGAATGTTGTGTTGCGCCCGTAAATCAAGCAGAAGATGCGGATAACGAAACTGTTACGAAGATAGAGCGAATGTTATAGCATACACATCGGACATTGACATCAGTCACCCTGAGATAAGAGCAGCATTTTTACAAGGGTGAGGAGGACCTTTATGGCGCCTGGATCCGAACATGGTTGCGAATAACGGAGATGGGAGTGAACTGGCGATAGGGCCGATAGTCACCACTCCCCCAAGGCTTGTAAAACACGAGCTCCAAGCGATAAGGTTTATGGCTACCATGTCCCCGCGAAAGTTCTCCGGCAAACTGCGACGGGCACAGTAATCACCCAAAGGCGTTCGATACAAACAAAATACTCAGACCACCCAATTCAGTGGCGCTGCAATCGTTCTTGGCTTAGCGAAGGGGGGACTAACGGCGCTGGCGGCATCCCTTAAAGGCGAGCTGTTCCATTATTAGCGGGCTGGTCATTAAACAGGGCGGTAGGGCAACTATCGGCCATGTACCATTAGTAACGCCTGGTGTTCTCGGGGTGCTTTATCTTGCCTGCTGCCACCACCACGCCACACAAACTGGCGCCGAACCCCGCGTCTCTTTTGACAGCTCGGGGCAGCCATGACATTACAGTTGAAAGAATAATTAGTCACACCAGCAAAACACGTAAGTAACATGTGATTCGTCAAAAGTAACAGCTTCAGTATCCGTACTACGACCACGTGTGTGTAAGGTTGCATGACTTTAAAGCCACCAAACACAATAAACGACATTATTGACATCGGTTGTTTCCATTGGTCAGAGAACTGTTCGTAATTTGTCAATCTTTACACGATGGGTTAAATCCTGTATTGCGAGTGGGGAAGAGAAAACAATTAAGCGTTGTTTTTTTCTCTCTCTCTCCTTTTTTTTTTTGCATCAACTAAAAATTTGAATGGGGCATTCACCTATTTATTTTTTTCAGGTACACGTGCTTTGGGTAACCGCAGTTTGAGTAAATGCCCTGCTGTTTCATGTATTATTTATCTTGTGAACCCCCTCTGACTGCATGGTTGTCCCGGGTATAAACAGAACATTTATTATTATTATTTTTTTTTTTATTTTTATTACTTATATTACCAACATTCAAATTCAATGAAATCGTGGTTATTATACAGTTGCTTTTTATTGCAGTAAATTAAAAATTGAGTAAAGTGGGCATTAAAGAATAGCGGGTCTCTTTATCTGACATCTCCAAACTTGATCGAATCGAGGAGTTAAAAAATAATAATAATATTTGATGCTGAAGAATAGCAATTTTAAATTGGTACCATGAATACGTGATCCGGTTCTCCAAGCTTTGTCTACTCTGCCGATTTGTCTAATTTTATACTTATTTTTCGAAATTACAGGTGTAGTTGATTTGTGCGATTGTTTTTCCTTATGAACTAATGTTTAAACGCAATTTTTCTTGCGCCACACTTACCATCCAAAAATTCAAATATCACAAATTGTAGAATTTGCTTTCTGTATTTTCACCACTTAAAAAACCACACTTAAGTGTTGGTGGCTGCGCTGCATTTAACAACAGGATGATGCTGAAACAGTGAAGTCATTAACCAAGAGGATGTTACAGAAGGGTAGATTTACTTGACGGTTTGATACGGATATTAATAGAAATGGTGGAGGCTTTCCAATCATGGGCGGATACCTTCGAGTGAAAAAAAAAAAAAAAAAAGGAAAGGATATGGTAGATTCCCGACCAATGCCAGTATCTGTAGGCAGCTGAACACCGATGACAAAGCCCAACAGCTATAGTTGAAGACAATTATTAACAAGTTGGATTCTACGGCTATTGTTTCTTCTCATTACCGTGTTTTAAGGGAGTTTAATTAGTAAATACTAAACGAAGTATACTAACTCACGCAGTTTTTGAATCATTAATTAAAGTTTATTGAACCGTTAAAGTGAAAGAAGTTGCACTTAGGCAAGGCCCTGAAGTAAATCAATCAATCAGGACTTCTAATGTGTGTTTAGTATGCATTAGTAATTCTGGTGTTACCAGATTCGTTCTTCTTGAAAATGGTGCCCACAGTGGTTCTGAAACGTCAGCTATCTGTGACCACAGATTGATCTAGCTTGCTTAGGAGCAATTTATTTCACTTTAAGGTTCAATGAACATTAATTAATTATCCAGAAATTACTTGAGTTAGTGCACTTCATTCATCTATTTAGTAATACTGCTTAGTCTCACGCATGTCTTTCGCACAACATAATAGAGTTTCATTATCACTAGCAGCGTTGTACTTCCGATATGAATTTATCTATTATAGCACTATAATACGTTATCAAGACTGTTCTTGAACATGATCACGATATTGGCCTTGAGTTCATCTGCACAAATAAATCACATATTACTCGAAAAAGTTTCAACCAGGGATCGAGTGTGTGATATCAACCAGAATTTAATGAGCTAATTTTCAAATACCAAATTAGGTAATTGATGAATTTATATAAATGCCTAAGTAACACTATAATGTAATGGATAAAGAGCTTCCTACGTATTTTTATTATTTGGGGTGAATGTGATCAAATCCAAACGTACACAAATGTCGTATGTGTTCGTTGTTTCTTTTGAAAGAATAATCGAATGAATATAAATAATAGGTATACATAAAAAAAAAAAAAAAAAACGAGTCACCGGAAGAGAATCAACTTTTTGGTATTGGTATTGGTATTGGTATTTTTGGGCACAAGGGCAACTAGGGCCAAAATGTGCCAGTTCCTATAACATGTTTTTATATAAAACTTCATTCCAGTTTTTAATCATAGAAAATCATATATTTGTATCTGCTTAAGAAAAGTAAATAGTTCATCTAAATTCGCATTGTTTCCAATAATATGAGCAAGTGATAGAGGCTCTTTCAGTTGTGAGAGTGAAAGAAAACTATTCCTTCGGAAGTAGGAATACTGCTTACAATCTAAGAGTATATGTTTCACGGTAAGTGGTAAAGTACAATGAGTGCATTGAGGTGGGACATCCTGCTTGAGTAGATATACATGGGTTGGATGCGTATGCCCTATGCGTAATCTTGCTAGCACAACCTCTTCTTGTCTGTTTTTCCTTAAGCTAGATTTCCATAGTGCTGGTTCCTCTTTGATTTCGAGCAATTTGTTGTTCGTTTGTGACCTCCAGATTTCAGACCAGTGGATTGTATAGATTTTTTTAATGCGCTTCAAATAATCTATGTATGGTACTTGGTAATGTGATGGTATTGCACTGATTGGTTGTTTGGCTGCCTGATCTGCTCTCTCATTACCTGTGATACCAGAGTGCCCTGGAATCCAGCAAAATAACACTTTATGATTCTTACTTCGTAGGTGGTTTAAGCAGGAAAAAATTTGTTTTATGATGGGATGCGATATTGAAAGATTATTGTCGAAAGCAGACACTGCACTCCTGGAGTCTGTGTATATTATACTGCTAGTATTATAGGAAGTGTTTATATTTTCTAGGGCTAATTTTATTGCATATAATTCTGCAGTGTAACTGCTACACTCAACTGGTAGTGATATAGAAATTGTAAAAGAGGGAAAGACAGCTGCAGCACCAACAGAAGAGTCTGTTTTCGAACCATCTGTATATATTATACAGCGTTGAGCATTATTGAGGGCATGTCCTTTATGGAGCTGTTTAATACTTTCATCTGGCAGGGATTTCTTTCCCCATTGCTGAAAATATTTATCACAGTGAGGGAGAGTTACAGACCAGGGTGGATTAGGTACATCATTCTCTTGAAGCATATTGTCAAAGTTTATGTCCCAGGCATGTATCAATTCTTTTAATCGAATACCAGTGGGTCTATTTTCTGTAACTTTGCTGTTGTAGAACGTGATCCAATCAGGGTTGAGAAGCAATGGTCGAACAGGATGGGCTGGAAGGCTTTGAATTTTGGCTCCATAATTAAGGAGTAGCATTTTCCTTCTAAGGTGAAGTGGAGGTTCGTACGCCTCTACATACAGACTCTGGACAGGGGATGTTCTAAAGGCTCCTAGCGAAGTACGAAGGGCACTATGTTGGATGGTGTTCAGTCTGCTTAGTGCACTTTTCCTAGCAGAGTCATAGACAACAGCTCCATAATCTAATCGTGACCTGATAAGAGCACGATACAGATGTAGCAGAGAGTATCTGTCGGCACCCCATTTCATGGCAGAAATGGACCGAAGAATATTTAATTTCTTTAAACATACAGTTCGGAGATATGTTATGTGAGAAACAAAGTTAAGTTTGGTGTCCAACATTAAACCTAGGAATCGAAGGTTACTGGTGAGTGGTATCAGGTGGTTCTTTAGCCGAAGCTCCGGTTCCGGATGCAGCTTACGTTTTTTGCAGAAGTGAATTGCAACAGTTTTTTGTTCTGACATACGATATCCATTCTTCTGTGTCCATGTTTCTAGCTTATTTATGGAGAGTTGCAGCTGTCTTTCAATAGTATGAATATTTTTTGAACTGCAAGATAGAGTGAGATCATCAGCGTACATGTATAAATCGACAGTATTGGGAATGTTGTGGGTTATAGAGTTCAGCTTGAGTGAAAACAGAGTAGCGCTAAGTATTGACCCTTGTGGGACACCTTCTTCTTGGGTATAAATACGAGAAAGTACTGTTTGATAACGAACCTGAAATGTTCTGTTTTGCAGAAAGTTTTGAATAAATTTCGGTAAATGTCCCCGCAATCCTAGGGAATAAAGTTCTCGCAATATGCCATACCTCCAGGTTGTGTCAAAAGCCTTTTCAATGTCCAAACTTACCATTACAAGGTGCTCGTTTTTCACATAAGCATTACGAATGTTAGTCTCTGCTTTCACCATGAGATCTAAAGTGGACCTGTTTTGTCGGAAACCAAATTGATTGTTGTTTAGTAGCTTTTCAGTTTCAAGAACCCAGGTAAGTCGCCTGTGTATCATCTTTTCTAGAGTTTTACCTAGACAACTGGTGAGGGAGATTGGTCGATAATTTTGTGTGAGTGTTTGATCTTTTCCTGGTTTGGGAAAGGCTAGAATAACAGCGTGATGCCAGACAGAGGGATATACACCTTCAAGGAAGATGCGATTAAAGAATGTTATTAGCAGATTCAGAGATACATTGTTTAGATGTTTTAGCATTACATAATAGATTCCATCAGCTCCGGCAGCGCTATTTGGTGATCTGTTTATTGCTGTTTGGAGTTCACAAAGACGGAAAGGTTCATTGTAGGCTAGAAACTGGGTTGTTTGGAAATTTATCTTATATTTTTCTGCTATGGCTTTAGTTTGTAGAAAGGAAGTATCATAAGCAGTAGTGGCGGAAGTTTCGGAGAAAGTCTCTGCAAGCGCGTTGGCTATTTCTTGTGGTGAAGATATTTCTTGTCCGTTCTTGGTTAAAATTGGAGCAGAAACCGGTAAAAATTTTCCATTTAGTTGTTGAATTTTTTTCCAAATAATTTTACTGCTGGTGTCTTTTGTGATAGAAGACGCAAACTGTATCCACGATTCTTTTTTGGCTTGTCTTCTTGTTTGTCGTGCTTTTGCCTTAAGCCTTTTAAACTGAATTAGGTTGTGGGTGGTTGGATACTTACGGAACAGATTCCAGGCTTTATTTTTTTCCTTTTTCGCTATGGTACAAGCATCATTCCACCAATGTCTAAGATTTCTGTGTTTGGAAGCAGAAAACATTGGTATTGCTTTGGAAGCTGCTGCTATTATTTGTTTGGTAATGTGCTCGGTGACATCATCAATGGACCCTAGTTGTATCAATTGGCTATCAAAGGAGATGGAGACAGAAAACTTTTCCCAATCTGCTTTAGAAAATTTCCATAATACCCGATGATCAGGGCAAGGTGTCTGCGTTGTTTGGATTCTACATATTATTGGGAAGTGATCACTGTTGTGCAGATCATTTAAAACCGTCCAATCTATAATAGGAAGTAACTCAGGGGAACAAATAGACAAATCAATTGCCGACATACATCCCGTGGAGAGATTAGTGTAGGTGTTTTGACCAGTGTTTAGCAAAGTTAGGTTCTCTTGGTCTATGAGCTTTTCTAGCAAGTGCCCTCTATTATCCATGTGAGCAGATCCCCATAGCGGATGATGTGCATTTAGGTCACCAAGAAGACAAAAAGGAGATGGTATTTGTTTTATAAGATCTTCTAATTCTTGAAACGTGTAAATATTGTTAGGTGGAAGGTACAACGAGACGAGAGTTATAGTTTTTCCCATTGCTACACGAACTGCAACGGCTTCTAAGTGGGTCTGAAGAGGAATCTTTCTTGCTGGAAATTTACAATTCACTAAAATTGCAACTCCACCATGTGCATGGCTTGAACTAATTCTATCTTTTCTATAGACTGTAAAATGTTTAATTGAATAAGTTACCTTAGGATTTAAGTAAGTCTCTTGCAAGCAAATGGCTACCGGATTATATTGCGAGATCAAATCATATATATCATCGGTATTACTGCGTAAACCTCTGCAATTCCATTGTACGATGTACATCATTATTTGGTTTTAGAGAGGGAAGATGATTCTGTCTGTTTCTTGTAAGATGGAGCAGTTTGCTTTTGACGATCATGTTTTATCTTATCCTTTCTTGGAAAAAAAGGGCGTCCGTATTCTGTACTCCCTTCTACCTCATCGGTACCAGTAGATGAACATCCAGTTTCCATGTCATCTTCCGCATGAAGATCAAGGATTGTTTCCTCTTGTGCATTTACAGCTTCGCTGTCCATGCTGCTTGAATTAAGTTGTTGCAATTCAGTGGCGCGTTGCCTTTGTGGTTTCCTTTGTAATTTATCAATTGACGTAATTTTAGATGGAACTGAGAGTGGAGTATTGTTTATTTCGTCGATTGAAACAGGTTTGTTAGCGGGCTGATTTGTCAAAAGTACAGATCGTGCCCATTCTGCAATGGATGTGTTAGGAGGGATTGACACTTCTGTTTGGATAGCAACAGCTTGACAGTTTTGGGTAGCAGTAGCATAGCTGCGTTTTGGCATTGTTACCTTGACTTGTCTTCTTGCTTCTTGATATGATACTTTGTTTTCAATCTTAAACTTCTGTATCTTTTTTTCCATTTTCCACAGATCACATGATTTTGAATAAGCTGGGTGATCATTCTTACAGTTTGGGCACTCTGGAGATTTTGCAGTACAATCTGTTTGAGAATGATTTTTCGAACCACAATTAGGACATGTAATTTCACCTCTGCATGTTGTTTGAGAATGACCAAATTTTTGGCATTTGAAACACCTTAAGGGATTTGGAATGTATGCTCGGACTCGGCAGTGGAGGTAGCCTGCTTTCACTGAGTTTGGTAAATTTGGTGTACTAAAGGTCAATATGATATTTCGTGTTGGAAGTAGTTTATCGTCCTTCCTGATCATTATTCGCCTTGCTTGTGTTACTTTTTGTTCTTGTAATTCTGTAACTATTTCCTCTTCGGTGACGTTTAGTAAATCCCACTCACTTATAACTCCTTTAGAGGAGTTCAGTGTATTATGCGGGGTGACTTTAATTGGGATTCCGCTTATAGTTGAAAGTTTCAATAACAGTTCAGAGTGTCTTGCCTGCGTGGTTTCAATTAATAGATCTCCTGACTGGAGTCTTTTTACCATTTTTGGTGTTCCTGCTGAGTTTTCAAGACATCTTTGAATGACAAAGGGAGACAATTTGCTTACTGGTTGATTCGACAGTGAATGCATTATCAGAAAAGCTGGTGGTTCTGGTTTGCTAGAATCTGTTCTCATTCTTTTTGAGAGACTTGGATCATGTTCCCTTCTACGGGTGTCAATATGTTGAGAGCCTGTTGGCTCTAGTGGTGGATATTCATCGCAATCCATTGTTGCTCCTTTTCGCCCCGGGAGAGGAGCTTCCTTCTCCCAGGTTTCCGACCCCGCCACGTGGAGGCAGGAGCGGTGCCAACTAGTGGCCAAGCGATCAGAAGAATAAGAGAGCAGTACGTTGCTAGCGATAGCAGTAACGTTGCAAGCGGGGTTAGCAGTAACGTTGCTAGCGTTGAAGCAGTGACGTTGCTCAGCGAGGGAAGCAGTAACGTTGCGAGCGGTCAGCAGTGACGTTGCGAGCGGTGGAGGGTTTATGAAAGCACTAGTACTCACTCTAGGAAAAACGCTAGAAAACGCACTATAAAGATCGCTTGGGAACTATCGCTTGGCACTCGGGGCCAGAGAATCAACTGATTAAATAAACTAATCACAGAGCATTAAACGGAAATCTTTATTTTTGACCTATAATGATGTCCGTTCTTACACAATGTAAGAATGTTTACTAACAGTTCTACTAGGTCTGAGGAAAAAATTCCAGATGAATGGACACTTGGAATCAGAGCCGATCCACAAGAAGGGTGTTAAACTGCTTTGCTCTAACTATAGAGGTATTACATTGCCGAGCGTTACTTACAAGGTTTTGTCGGGAATTATTCATAACAGACTGGCAGCATATTCAGAGAAAATCATTGGAGAATATCAGTGTAGTTTCAGACCCAATCGCTCAACAACAGCATTTTGAACTGACCAGATTTTCATCTGGTCAGTTCACGATTGAGAATGGGGTCCATCAGGGACCCCATTCTCAATTGTATGTGTCTGTGGGATGAATTAACTGAATTACGGCTTCTAAGTCCCGCTCCCCCTCCAATTTGTCAGAACTGACTGGTGGAAGAATGGAATGCCATATTCAGCGTATCCGCTCCATTACTGAGGCCATAGGTAGTCTAGATAAGTTTAATTTTCTTAACAAAGAAATGTTATCTTCACACTACTACCACCAGATAGCCACAGTGTCAGAGAAGTTTTAAAAAAAAAATGTAAACTTCTCTGGCACTATGGGCAATCAAGTGGGCTAGAACCACGTTTAACTCGAACGCGAGTACTGTTGTACCCTCGGGTTTGAGGATACAATAGTAAGTTGTGTTCTGAACGATATATTGTTGGTTCTCTTGAGAAATGACACATAACATGTCAAAATTTTTAATTATTAATTTTAGTAGCACCAGAACTTATAGCTCATATGCGTAGTATTGTGTATTTGTCTGTAGAAGTGTTTCTTCGCGGGCCGATTTTCATGTTGGACTGAAAACTGGGAATAGCTGATGGTGGACGTTCCCTACTTCCTCGATCCGAGAGCGGCTAACTACAACCACGATTGAAGATAACTTTAGAAATTTCTCTGATCGTGAATGAACGGAATCGACCCCAGACGTCGATGTATTTGTGCAGACTAAGCTGCCAAGGAGGGATAAGGCATAGGAATGGCCAAACCAACAGTTGATTTGCCATCATGGTTTGCCGACGTATGTCGATAAACGTATGCCGAGAAATTTTACGTGATATTTGGACAAATTTAGTATTAAACCTGGACACCCACAGGCCAGGATGTGAAGGTCTTTCCCATACACGTATATGCATTTTGACATTTCGCTTAAGTATTAATGTGAAAGGACACTCCATTAAAAAGGATCCTCTTGTTTACAACAACAAAAAGTCATCTCCTCTTAAAACGTAGAATTATGGGAGAGGATATAACCAAATTAAATTAGTATGTAAATCTTTGTTTAAATATCCCAGTGAATGTCAGGCCTCGGAAATGGCATAGTGGTTTCGAAGATCATCTCCTGCAAATTGCAGTTTGTTTTTATTGGAATATTTAAAAGATTTGCGTACTAATTTTAGATTGGTTATCTCAAATTCTCACATACTGTAATTCTCGTTCATGACAAGAGGTAACAGTTTATTAATTGACAATAACGGGTACCTTTGCAATGGATATAATTTAGTTCTTCTGTGACTCTAATGGGACGATGAGTTAATCGGTCTTAGATGAAAGTACAGTATAGGATTTCGTCTAAATTTTCATCTTGAAAACCGGTCTTGAACATGTGCGTGACACACCCTTTGAAATGCTGATTACACCAGTATCTTCTTGTCTTCTAACATACAGAGAAATAGAGCAAACGGCATCTGAATATTTATATAGTAAACCCTCAGTTTAACTGGAATAACGGACACGTTTAGTCCATACGTGATCGAATGACGTAAACTGCCTCAGTTTGATGGCATTTACCATCACTTAAAACAGTTTAATTAGCAATAAAGCAAATTTAATTCATGGCTACTGAGGAGGCTGGCCTTGCTTTCGTTTATCAATACAATTACCAAACAATCAGATGGAAAAACCAAAATGTGGTATGAAGCATTTCTGTTCTCTTTTATGACCATTGAAGTTATGGGTGTCATTTGGTGTTCGCAAGTCCTAGGTACTACTCTTCGTTTCTATGAATTTTGTTTTGAAGCTATTTCCACAAAGTTACTCGCAATGCGAACTTTGATACTTTTAATGCTTTATCTAACAGAAAAAGAAAAAAAAAAAGAAAAAAAGACAGAAGAAAGAATTTTAGAAATCTTTATTCAAAAATCAGTATTTTGAATTTTATTTTTGGAACAAAATCCTTATATTCTATTTGAATATATTTTTTTCGGCTGTTTTTTTTTTTTTTTTTTTTTCATAGGCCGAAGGCACTGTGCCTAAAGTACCTAATGAAAAGATGGTCCTACTGAAGAAAATTGTAGAATATTCTGTACCTAAGCCACATTTCATAGATCCTGCTGTTATGAAGAAAAAACTAAAGTAAAACCAAATTTATGTGCCCTCCGCCCTTTGAAAGATCCATTATCGCAGAGTGGAGTGCAAGAAAACCTCATCGTCACTCTCCATTAGCATATCCAGCGTGTCAGACATCAGCAGGATTCATCTGAATCTTTAGCTGTGATACTCGAGATGTCGTCGGATTGAATACGAATTTCAAGTGCCACTGCATGGTTTTACTTCATTTTATTTATTTTTTTACAAAACTAATTTATTTAGTGTTTTTATAATTCAAAAGAAAATAAACAAAAATGTATTTTTATTAATTTTATCGTTATATTAAAAGATCAACTTTACTTTCTTTTATAGCTCAATTTGTGATCAGTATTGCGTATTTAATATAGCATTTCTAACTCATTTCTGGAAGAGGAGACATTTTTCCAAGTCCATTAATGAATTTAACGGCATTGCTCAGGAGATCGTGAAACTGCAGTAATTCGAGACAAATTGCAGTTTGCTTGTATGTTACAAATTATTCATAGGGAGGTCACAGGAGGTTAATGTTCTCTAACTCCGTCGTTAGTTGCCCAGGTTCAGTGGTGAGTCACCACTCATGGAACGTGTCACTGTATGAAGTAATTATTCAAGTTCAGGGCTCATAATTAGAGTCACGACGAATTGAACTCAATTACAAAATGAAAATATTTATAATCAAGTAGAAGCGTTTGAAATGTTCTGTGACCACTGAACATTTTTACTTTTCCAGCCAAATTAAACAAAATTTTGATCTCCCTTATTCTTAGGTTCTTTCTAGGAATCATATTGTTTCATCTCTGAGGAATGGTCAAGTTTTATCATGTAATAATACACATTTAGATCAGAAGATGCATTCTAAGGCGCTGTGGGAGTTTGGGCCCTACCATTACAAAACTTTGTATACAGTATTTGGAAGTTTATGTCATTGCTTTCCTGCTCTTCCCCCAATTCCAGGGGGCTCTAGGCAAGCCTAAATGGGATATTAACGCAACTAACCGCACAAGCCAGGATTTTTGTATTCCAGTTTGTCAGCTTACTGAGTACCCCGCAAGCTGTAATGGTAAAATCCTCGGAATAAAATAGTTTATTTAGCTGTAAAATTGCAATTTATGTGATCTTATCTTATCATTAAAATTTGGTCTTAATAATTTAAACGTGATCTTACCATTAAAATATGATTTATCTGAATAATAATAAATTTATGTACAAAATAAATTATTAATGGCCAATTCCATATGTTATGTCCAGAGATATCAAATGAGAAAATTGGCTGATCATTTAAAATTGAAGGAAAATGGAATTTAATATTTGTTTTATATAGAGTCATTCGTCTTCTAAATATTGCTCTACGAGTTAAAGAAAATATGGCAGGGAAACATATAAGGGAGGTGTCATAGAGGAAGTCAAGGTACATTATTAAATAAAACAAATACCATAATTCATTTAATAGTTGAAGGTTCTCCGAAGCAGGAAGAACTAGCTAACAGCTAAATATAATTATGGCATCAGTTAATTGAAGTACTTTGGTTGAGACTTATTTTGATCAAACGGCGATAATGCAACATTTCTCATTTAAGTTTCGCCCTTTGGACAATGTCTAAGAAGCGTGACTTGCTCAGGCAAACGAGTCTATTTAAACCACAGCCTCATACCCGCGCTAACCTTGGATTAAAGATAATTTTAGTATAAGTTGCCTTCACTCTGAATACACACCCATATGATTAATTTCTGAATTACGTATTCTAAAGACAGCTCAAATTCCCATATTATATAGACATTCTTTAAGACACATTGAAAATGCGAATTTTTTACAATTATCGAAAATTCTTTCAAGCATTTCGTATGAAGGACTCGCATTTTAAACTTTTCACCATTGTGTAAATGTATATGGACATAAAGAATTGTCAGCCGTTAGTAGACTAGGTGTTCTTCATGGCACAATGCCTGAATCCTGGTGGCACTACAATGAATTTGGAGTTCTGCCACTGAGGCAACATAAGAGTTTACAAGAATATTTCTGCCCTTCTTAGTATTATACAGAATCGAACACGCGGGGTAAAAATTTGTACTTTAATTGACGACTCGGTTATTAGTTCTCAGGAATAACATAACTAGGGTAGCAGTATGAAAATTAGGTTTCTTTTCGTAATCCTATTTTTGATTTACTGACTTTCTCTAAGTTGCATAATTAGTTCAAATATACTCAACAATCTTTTCAAAGGAGTTCTAACCAGCACATCAGCTTTTATAACATGGGCAAATAGCGCATAACTTGGGGAAGAATCCATTGTTCCTGAAGCGGTCATTTTCTAAATATTCCTTTAAAATGTATCCCCTACTAATTTTTTTTAAAAACATATTTGATGTAAAAATGTTTCTTACAGCATGGATCTTCCAGCATAAAGTCAGGCCTGATTGATTAATGTACATAAGTGATGCTGACTGTAATGGTACATGGTACTAAGGGATGGGTGGCCGAAGTACCTATATAATTTACTGTGGCTATGAAGGCTCCCGAAGAATAAAGACAATCTCGACTTGCTCCCTAGGGCCATTAGTCGGTCACAAATCCTCGGAAATGAATCGTTACAAATGGCGGTCTGTCAAAATCGGCGAATCCAACAGTGCGTGTTAAAAGATTTAGTAGCCTATTTCATAGCCGGGGGTCTTTGGAGTTGCGGGGTGGTTTACGTGGGTTTTACTGAATTGGGGGAAAGATAAAAGTGTGGTCAAGATCGGTGGAAAGGGCTAGGCTAGGCACTTCCTGAATGTGGCGAGTTTTCGCATTAACGTCTTTGTACCTCCCTAAATCTGTGCGTCAATCTTTGACGCCCTGTCTGCAATGTCACGATCACTACGGGAGGCTATACATCGTGAGAAGCAGACTTGTCGGAAGGCTGGCAGTGCACAGCAGGTGGGTTTGGGTTTTCATTGCAGCCATATCAACCTTTTCGACCACAATAGGAGTCGTAGTGTGCGCAGTAAATTAGCGTTCGTTTAGGTTGCCAGGCTAGACAATGACGCTTTCGTCTGACCCAACAATGTTTCATTAGAGGACCACAGATATGAATCTTAGTGGTGTCGCACAACCTCGCGGACTAGACCGTTCCTCTTGAAGAACGGAAACATAATGCAGCTAAAATTATTTATGTGCATTGCAGTAAATGTATCTTCGAGTACGTGATAATAGTAATTTGAGCTGATTTTAAAACACATTTCACATTTCTACAACCCGAAAGTGTTTTCAAGCCAAAGAAATTTGTTCACCAGTTCTGCATCTGTTTCTCATAGCATCGAATCTTGACTGTAGAATGGACTAACTTATTAATGAACCGCATGTAATATGCTGCGACCGAATTGCCTAGGAAGAACAGTTGAAGTGTTTGGAATTTAGAAAACAAGGGTGCAATACCCACTTTGCTGTAATGGGTAACACTCACTAGTGATGCTTCATGTACCTCCTCAGTAAGTGGCGCCTCCGTAGCCAGGTGGGAAGGAGCACCAGTGTGTAGCACACGCTTCTTGATTAGACCGGGGTTCGAGCCCGTCACCACCAAATACGGAGGACGCGGAAAGGTCAGGGAATGACCACCGCACATCCCCGGAGCAATATGGCCTTAGTTGCTAATGCTCCTAAAAACCAAATAACAACAACATCCTCAGTAAGTGACAATATCAGTGGACATATCATTATATGGTGGAAAAGGGGAGAGAGATATAGTGCATACTTTCCCTGAGCTCAGAGGTCTAAAAGTAGAATGTAAAGAGAATATAGAATACAGTATATTCAGATTAAGTACTGAATCCAGAATAGAATAAATTGCTTAGTACTTATCTGTTAGTTCCCAATAACTCGAGAATTACGTTTTTATACAGTGCCCAAGTTCAGTGTTGGCGCTTCTTGTTTCTGATATTCCCGTGATATTAATTAGGGTATAGAGTCATGGTGTCAAAGTTTGCTAATGCTTTAAGGGTAGGTAGGTAAATGGTTAACAATCAGGACCAGGCTATGCTTGCTGTTTCAGATTGATGTAGAGATCAGTTGCACGTATGATCTGAAGGATGGTAAATGAATTTTAATCCTGCTAGATGTAAGATATGCATCTAGGAAAAGGAAATCTGGGGTTGACTTACAGACTACGGAATTAAAGGTGGTTCAGGGTGAGAACGATTTAGGATTATGCTACAAGCAGATATGAAGTTTTCCATTGCAAGTAGCCAGGAATGCTCAAAGTATACTATCAAATGATAGGACTTTTGTTAGCAGGGAGAAGGATGTTATTATTCATCTTTATAAAATGATGGTGAGACCACATTTAAATATTGTATGAGGATCTGGAGGCCTCATACAGCAAAAGGACAATTTCTAAAGAAGATCCAGAGCAGGGCAACTAGATTGGTTAGGAATACTAAGGGTTGTTCATCACAGAAGATGTGGACCATATATCCTGGAGACTAGAAGTCTCAAGGATGACCTCACTCATTCTGCTTATTCCTTTAAAATCGTAAAAGGAATAAACAGATGAATGAAGGTATTTTCACATTGGGAGGTGAAACTAGAAGAAGGGAAAGCAAATTTATCAGTAACCCACTGATATCTTGTGATTGTCTGGGACATAAACAATTTATTATATTTTAAATTTATATATAAAATTTTCAAAGAAACAACTCCAGGCAGTGTGCTATTAATCATCAACTTCATACACGAGTTCTTCATGAATAGGTACTTTTTTAGAAATGGGAAAATTGTTATCGACTGAGGTTTTTTTTTTTGCTGATGCAAAATCATTTTGATTAGATATTTCGAAAAGTCATTTCAACAATGTCATTAACACAGCAGTAGTTTGATGACAATTTTTTTTTTATTAGCACTCATTCTAGAAATTTCAGCACTACTACGATCATCATTAATAATAATAACTACTAGAAAGATTGTAAAAATTATGAAAGCCTGAATGGATATATAGAGTTAAAATACAATTTCTTGTATAGGACGGAAACGAAACGGAAAGATATATTATATGTACATATCTGTATATAAAATTATACAGGAAGGATTTAGACTTAAGAAAAAAAATAATGGACTACACAAAAAACAGAAGTAGCGAGTTTAAAATAGGAACATATAGAATTAATTTGAGAACAAACAAAATTTTGTAGAATCGTCTTAATTAGCAATATAAGCCGTCTCATATGGGACATCTCTTGCTGTCCCATATGCGGCGGCTTATATGGAAAGAAAGGCTAATGGAAAACGAACAGCGTGGAACTGGGGTCCAGAACAAAGTAAACATGAGAAAAGCTTTTCATTTTGAAAAGACATTTGAAGATACTGTATTTGAATAATTGTGATAACACGTGGACAAATAAGATGCGGAACCGACTCGATAGTTATAGCTCTCATTAAACAATTTCAAATTAGTGAGGCGATGATATTTGGAAGGGAAATACATTCAGAAATTTCCAGCGAAAGTTGGTGTGAGGAAATCATTTAAAAGGATCCATACATGTACCCTTTCAATTTTGGGGTAGGCCCACTGGTTTTGCTTCAGATAAAGAAAAGAAATTGAAAGCTATGTTTAATAGGAAAAGTCAGGTTCTAGTGAATAGGAAAATTGAGGTAATGTGATGCAGTGAAGAAACAGGAAGGAGAAAAATGGCAGGAGGCAATGAGATGTAGCGTTACATTAGCGGATTGTGACCAAGAATCATTAGAAATCCAATTATGTTCAAAACTGTCTGCAGAACAAATTATGGAAAATAGCCTTCTCGATTCTTGCAACGCTTGCAACCATCAACAAGCCTCGTATCACCCCGACTAACGCCAAACGTCAAATAAAATAAATAAATTTCTTTTTATACACCGGGACGACCACACAGTCATAGGAGTTACTTGGTGTAAGATCCCGCTGTTCCCGGACCGTAGACCAATGAAACATTGTGCATTGTGCTTTGGAATGACGAGTCGCAGTATTGTACATAGTCTATTAGTCTGATCGCAGTGTCTGGGTGTGGCCGATGCGGGAGAAAGTACCTGCTGCTGGACTGCATCGTCCCGACAAAGAAGTTTGGCGGAGGGAACGTTATTTTTCATGGTTTGGCCTAGGACCATTGGTTGGTTGGTTTTGGCCGACCATGAATGCTGAAGTCTATCAGATGTCCCGAACAATAAGGAGTTAACCACTTTGTAGCAGCATGTAGGGGAAGGCCTGTGTCACCAGGACAACTCTCCATGTCATGCTGTTCGCAATGGGAGGGACTGGTTTGAGGACATGAACGTTAATAAGTTGAAGTAGCCAGCTTAGACTTCAATCTTTTAGAGAATATCTGGGATGAATTGAATTGTCGGATGTGTATGAGGAGAGATTGCCCCTCCCTCCAAAAAAAAAAAAAAAAAACAGAACTTAGTCGATCCCTGTATGTGGGCAGAAAATATCGGAGGATATTTGCAAAAAAAATGGAGTGTTCCACGAAAACTAGAGGTTGTCATAAAACGTAAATATTTCTGAGCATTATTAGTTTTCCTGTAAATAAAGGTAATTTGTAAATATATGGAGATGTCCGGATTTTTATGTGGGGGGGGGCATGTATATTAATTTCATAATATATAACAAAATGCATTGTTCCTAAGCTTGTTGTCAATGGACAAACCTATTATGTGGGCAATGTAGTGTTATAATTTATTATAATATTACAACGCACAGTAATTCTAATATTAAATGCTAATTCCATTATCCTGTTTAACAGTACAATCACTAATTTGATTTCTTTTATGTTTTAACTTCCCCTATAGGCTGCACGAGTTTAGCCTCTAAACTTCAAAGTATTAAGTGTGAACTGATGTGATTCACTTCAATAAAATTTAAGCTATCACGTGATGTAACTGTTTTTAATTTCCTTTAAATCATAAGTAATACGTACAAGTTAGTGCAACTGCATCATATTAATACACAGCCAATTCTGAATTAGCAAATTATTTGAATTGGCTGTGTACAGTTGCACTAACTTGTATGTGGTCTAACTCTCTCGCAGCCTGAAGCATAAGCCCTTAATGCATTTTAATAAGTAATATTAAAATAACTGTAATAATTTTAAAATATTACAAAATTGGTAGTGCAATATAAATAAATAAAATTTAATAATTATATTACACTATTTAAATTATAAAATTAAATTATTAATTTTATATAATATTGTTAATTTATTAATTTTATCAATTCAAATTATAGATTAAATATTATATAATGATATTAATATAATGTAATAATTATTATTACATTACAAACAAATTAAAACCACTAATAGAAGTATATAATTAAATAAATCAGCAACGACAGAAAATTACTGAAACATTTGCAGAACCTCTGCTACAGACAGTTCTAAATACTGGGTATTTCATAATCCATATTAAAATGCTCAAATTTTATTTCAATAACCTTAATCTCAGACTTTTTTCTAATTTCTGATTTTTTCATTAAAAAAACAAACAAAAAAAGGTGGTTAATGTAAGCAGTACGCTGCATTTTGGTAGCTTTAGCAGTTAGTAATAATTCATGTTTTATAACAAAAAAGAAGGAAAAAAACAGCAACAGTTATGCGCGAACTAAGAACATTTCGTTTATGCGCATCCGCCATATTGTCCTTTCACTCTTCAAATTCATGTACGCCAACAAACAATATCTAGTGCTTCAGCTACAATATGCAATATATAGATAGCCTATGCAATATCTATATGGCAAAATAATAATAATAATTGCTGGATTTCTATTAAAATGATTTTAATAACATTTGGAAACGCTTGACAAATCCTTCAAAAAGAGTTGAATATAAAATTTCATCAAATCCATCCACTGGGATTCGAGTTAATTAAAACTTAAGTAGTTTTACGAGCTTTGATATCATTAAAAATCTCATGGCACCCCAACAAGCTGCTAGGAAACTCAGTCTGAAAACTTGATGGGACTTAAAAAGATTCACCCCCTGCTATCTGCACACAGTTCTGTTCAACCTCATTGTTCAGCAAATACTGTAATTGCTTATTTTGTGAAGTCGCCATTGCAACTGCTTTAGATGACTAATCTCTGTCAACCGGTAAGAAAACGAATTGCTACTTATACAGGAGTGATTAGCAGTTTTCACCAGAGAGTATTAGCAGCTGTGGAATATCCAGAGCGTCCAATCCAGTGATTATTTACAATGCCCTTTGTTCACAAGGGCATGCCTGGACAAAAACTGTTTTACCTATAGATTTACACGTGTCAATAAACCAAACAGTCCTACGACCGGAACCCAATGAGTACTCTTAACGTTCTGCTCTTGGTTAATTTAGCTGTCATGGAGGACCATAACGTAACCGACAAGAAAACATATTTCAGGAAATCGAGGTGTGGCTCGGACTGCAGTTAGTTTTATGGCAGGAAGTGCCTATCCAGCGAGCCTTTCCTTTCGACTTAACCACTTTTTAACTCCTCCCTTCTGCAAAACCCCACGTAACCCACCCGCAGCGACTAAAGCCCCTTGGCTATAAAATAGGTTAGTAAATCTTTTAACACACTGTTGGTTCCCGCATTTTGACAGATCGCCATTTGTAACGATTCATTTCCGAGGATTTGTGATGGCACTAATGGCCTCAAGAGGAAGACTAGCTGTCTTTATTTTGAAAGTTCTTACATACGCTAAATTTTAACTCACTACAGATATTCATAGAACTACGCACTTCACTTCAGATTTTTAAGATTTTCTGATTTTGCATAAAATGACGAGTAATTTTGATCAGTTCACGTATTTATTGAGATATTGGGGTTAACAGCGAAGCCAATCATACCAAGATTTCGGATTCATCGCGAGGTTTGTTTTCTGCGAAAAACGTCGGGTCCTCAGTGATGAAATTGTAAGGGGGAGGGTTACTTATGACGCGTTAGAATTCGGTGTTTCATAATTGATGTTATTCTGTTACTTAGCGATCGATAATATTTAATTTCTTATTTCTGTTATAATATGGCCGTTCAGATCACATTTTGGTGTACAGTTTCTTCAGTTCGAGATTGAGAATTATTTTATATCGTTGCTTTAAAGCTGAAGTCTTTTATAGGAACAGGATTTTTCCAGGAGTTCTGCCACGAAAGTGAAAAAATAATAATAATAAATAAAGTAAAAAGCACCCCATTTGTTCACATGTTCCAGTAATAATTTTCAAACTCCAATTTCTTTCTCATACTTCCTGGACAGCATGTCATCGTCATAGATGTAAATCATATCACACTCTTGAAACATTGGACAATCGCAACAACACCCATAACCGCAGGTTGCATTCGAACCCGCGACTTTTTTTCTAAGGCAAGTACGTTACCCACTGGGGCAGTACATACGCGGGTGAAGCATCGAGGTCATGAGGCATCGTAAGTTACTGTATATGTAGCTGAGTGAGCGACTTCTTCTGTCGGTTTACCTATTTGCTGAATGAAAAACCCGAGTTCGCAGAAGATAAACTTATGCCCCCCTCGCCCGAACAAACCTGTCACCGTGAAAATAAGCCCATAAAGTCTTCCTATATCGAAGGGATCCACACTCAGGCCTGTTCCATGTGGTGGGAAAAGATGATAATTATAGTTACCCTGCTAAACAGCACAGCACAGCACACTATTTTTCACGAGAAAATGGGATCATATCACAGGACACTGTCTTACCACAACTGAAGGACCTTCCATCCTTCAATGATCCGATTTATTTTTGGGCTGGAGCACCAATCCACTACGTAGATATTCTGTTCCCGCTGCACGCCTTTCTATAGATACTTCCATGGACATTGTTCTTCTGAATTGGCTTCTGTAATTCCCCCCCCCCCATCTTCCAAACCCGTTCGAACACGTGCCAACCAGTCAGCATCCATTTAATGTCTAGCAACTCGTGGAACCAACTTTTCTTCTTCTTCCTAATTTGTGCCTTCAGCTTCTGTTTTCTGGAACAATATTCCTTCCCATATATTCGCTGAAAATCACAATCTCCAGAAATTCAAGTCTAATGTCAACAAGTATCTTCTTTCATCTTCTCACACTTAAACCCACGCAGTACTAAATACTATACGTTCTAATACCTCTCGTGTTTTGGAGCACTCTTTTAGTGTGTTCCAAATCGCAAAATGCTTTAAAAGCACCATCCGCGCAAATTACCTTTAGAATGGTCCATTTTGTTGAACTTCGGCGTAATTTCATATTTCAGAAAAAGAGAAGGATGTCCCATATAATTAAATCGAAAGAGTCTACTGCCAGGTAATTGTAATAATAATTTATTACAATTTATGATAATTTGTATTTTTGGTACTGATTTTATTTCTTCTAATTTTTTTACTAAATCCTCATTGGGTGGGGGAGCTCAATGCTGCCTTCTCAAATATCGATACTCTTTTTACATTGAACATTAAGTAATTAGATATGTATTAATCCGAACTGTATTTAAAAAAAAAAAAAAAGGATTTTGTCTTACATTTTCAAAACGATGGGGAGTTTGAACCCTTAAAACTCGTACCCTTCATTAGCCCCAATAACTACTTAGGAGACTTTCCGTGAGAGTTTGCTATAGTTTCTCCACTTTTCATTCATTTAGAGGTCTGGAATCCCCTTGGCGAATTCAAGAATTATTTAAGGAATAAAAAAACCTTTCCTTCAATATTTTATAGAGCCACGTCTCTCTCCTTTTAGGACCATATGTCTTCAATATACGAAAAAATATATACTTCTTTTCCTTTATAGTAATATTTGTGACATATTTCCTTAAGGTATATATATTTTCTTTCCCCTTAAAGATGTATTGACGTATTCCCAGAAATTCCTCCTCCCTCCAGGGATATTAAGTACAGTACCACTAATTAAGAAACACTAGTAGGCATCTCACGTCGGAAAACTAGGAGCAAGACATGACCTTCTGTTGACCTTAGTCAATACATCTTTGGCTATGTTGTTTTTTTTGCTCTTCGATACTTTTATCTCTTGGTTTCCTTGGTACAAAACACGGATGATGTACGCTGTTCGGAGCGCGACCATTTGTACGCCAGGTCTTTAGCCTGAAATTTCTGTAAGTTAAGCCATTTTGTATGGTACTGACACTAGTCTCGTGGTTCCTCAATCTCCAAAAAATAAATTAACCGCTCTATAATACACGCAGCTTACAGATATGCTACAGAGACACCTCGCAGTTTTATGTATCACAATTAATCGATGGCATATTTATCTCCGTGTCTTCTTATCCACACGCTTTCTGTGACTTCTGATACCGAGATTTTTCAATCTTCTGCAATATAATACCGGATTTCGGCTGGCGTCAGACAGAATTCGAACGAAAGCTAATTTTAAAGGCTGGTAGAGACTGCTACGATAAACCAACAAAAGAATCAGTCGAATCTCTTTATTCAAAGCCAGGAGGAGCAGAAAGCTGAAACCATTACATTCATAGCACTCCGTGGATGTGTCTACAGCTTGAACGAATGTGTTCTTACCCCGCAGCTGATGATATTTGGTGGGGGGAAGGAAGAAAAAAAAAGAGAGAGAAACCGGTACTTCTGTTATGTTCCGTCATTACAAAAGGGGAGGTAGAAAGTGCACGTAGTTTTCCAGACCAAAGCCAGCCCTGTCGACCTGTCATGGACGTATGCGCTGAGCTCCATTGTCAAAGACGAGGTTGGTTACCGCAGTGTGTCGTGTTTGGCCTCCGTCCTTTATCACGAACACTTTGATGTTTCCTCATCTGCCGTCGTCTCGTGATTAATGACTGTCTGTAGTGTTAAAGCCGTACGTGTCGTGACGAAAATGATGATGGATTTCCTGTGCGGTCTGTACACAAGCGACTGATGAAACTGAATTTTACGCGCACACAGCTACGAGCAGTTGGCAATGGCATAATCCAGCGTAGTGTTACAGAAAAGGCATCGCAGTCTTAGGTGTGTTGCTTTGTAAATCTCTGAACACGCGTGGAGATATGTCATCTATGGTCCTGGCCATGCATCTGTGGCTCTATTGTTGCATAATCACCGCTCTCTTTGTTGCTGGTAACGTGGAGACGGATTTCTGTACAAGAACTTCACCTCATTACCTTGTTTTCTGTTTGTCTAGCCACAATGGACAGTACACGTTGGGTGGGTAATTTAAAGGTCTGCGTACCTTTATCCGTTTCCATCTGCGCTGTATTCTCAAACATTAACCTCAGACTGTACTCATCCTCTGTTTGTCTAAACGGATTATCGCAGTAAAAACAAACGATTTTGCTGATACTCTGGGATGACTACAGAATTAGTTTACAAAATGTAGATAATACAAGAACATTACCGTGTTACTAGTCACGTGCTCTTTAACCACGATCAATCAAACCTTACTTTTGTACCCACACGCTTCGGTACTCGTCTACAGCGTCCTGCTGCATTCTCAGAAAATAAATCCCATAAAGTCAGGAATATACAAGATAGAGAGAATACAAGAGCATCTCAGTATTTAGTAGTCACGCGATTTATCATACTGAGTTCCACTCAATATAAAAATCACTGACTTTTTTCCTGCATAGTAACTGTTAATAGATAGTTTCTTCCGGGGGTTTCACCCTATGAGTAGTAAAAAAAAATCAAGGGGTTAATCGGATCAATATCCCTCTCCCCCACCCCAAAGAAAACTACGAAAAACACGGAAACAGGAGAAATGCGAAAGATATCCTTCCCACCTCTTATGAGCGAGTTACATTTCATGACTTAAAGGTCAAATTATAATAATTTAAATAGTTGGTACGAAATACTTTTTTCAAATAACTACAATTCTGTTTCTGAACCTCTGAAATTATTTAAAACTTTGAGATATGATGATATCCTTCTTTGTGGGATGGTGGCGCCATCTACTAACATAGCAATCAACTAAAATGTGAAAAAGTATTTGATGGACGCTTGTTGTAGAATGTCATTTCCTGCTATTATTCCATTGCTATCTGTCATGTCGTTTAATTTAATTTAATCTAGCACAATGTTCACTAGTTTTTTTTTTTTTTTTTTATAGAATTCAAATATATGTAATAACTGCACTGACATGCAGTACATTAAATAACGTTATTTCTTCATCGTGCAAATATAAGAAGAAACGTGTGTTAAACAACCACATGCTCGTAATATTAATCAAGCTTGCGCAGCCCATTTAATAATTTCTAAAAACAAAGAAGTCGCAAATAAATCCAACTTCTGGAGGCTAAGATTTAGACCAACAGAAAGAAATTTAAAAAAACAAACAAGAATATATAAAATAATGTACAGAGCAGTAATGCTTGAGATTGTACAGTGTTTCTTACTTAGATACGGACAGCGTAGGATGGTCAATGTTTTGAATTTTAATGCATTTACTTCTTTTAATCATTTGGAATATGCAGCTACTGCCTTTAAAGTTTTTTTCCTTCATTTATTTCAAGATATAGTGAAAATATTCACTTGAACGATATGATTCTCTAATGCCACGCTTTTCAGAGAGTTTTATACTCTATTAAATAAAATTACAATATAAATATAGTAATT